>NW_009623599.1:89533-99373 GCF_000690535.1 Cariama cristata
CCAGAGGAAGAAATTTGGCCGACAGCCACCACCTTCTGGCAGCAACCGGAGGCCAGGCCAGGCCTGCTTTCCATCAAGCTCTCAGTAAGCAAATATGGACACTTCTTTGGTCTGGGTTTTGCAGTTGGACACGTAAGTTAAGCAGCCTTAGTCTAGCCCTAAGCCTACTGCATATTTACTAGGAAAGAACCGCAGTCTAACCTCTCCAGCTTTGCTGAATGATCAAGTTCTTTCAGCATTTAAGATGCCTTAATTAGCATTCTTGACCCAATTTACAAGTTTCTTGCTGCTAATCCTGCCAACCTGAATGGCAAAGTCTTAGCTTGTAGCCTTAAGCTACAGAATGCAAGTACTTTATTAAAAAATTATATACAAAGGTCCTTTAAAATACAGTCTGGGCATCACCTGCAGTGCATAAATATTGTTTTAAACACCCAAGTCCAGAAACAAATCTTCTTTTCCAGTATTCAGTCACTACAGCTAAAAATAAGCTGCTTAGCACAGTGAGAAAAATATGAACCATGCATTAATAGAAAGCACAGTATATTTCCAATGTCAGCCCTGTAACCTGAGATAAAGAGATGCAAACTCTTTTCTGCTGATCTATGAGTTCTAGGTGAAGGAGTTATTTCCCTCTTCTACTCGATGCAGGCAAGTGCGACACAGCGATGGAGTCTATTTAGAGACTTGCTTTGTATTGAAAAGTTGCTGACAGCACTCTATAAGCCGCCGCAGTAACTGAATCCAATACAAATTTGACCAGTGGGGATTCAAGTAATGGCTGGGACTCTTGACTTTGGGCTCCCAGCCCACCTTTAGCCTCCTTTTCCCCTGCCTATTATATCATTCTGCATCGACTGAAAATGGATTTGTACAGGTCCGCAGTTTCTAGATCCAAAACTGAATTTCTTGATGGTATGGGGGAATCTACGTTTGACCTTTTTTTGTTCAGACATCCTGCAGCAAAGTACGAAAAGGCTAACATATGGATTGTTGTCTTGTTTAGTTCTACACTTGTACTGTCTGGTTTCAAATACAATAGAAAATATATATAAAAATATATATGTGGATACACACACCATATATAGTGTGTATATAGAACAAAGAAATCGTCATCTTGACTCCAGAACTGGAGACCAAGGTCCAGTTTTGAGAAAACTACCTGAGACAAATGAAAACAGGCAGGTGGGAAAACGGCAAGACAGGCAGAATAGTTGTAAGTGGGAAAAAAACTTCTTTCCTGTGTTTTTAACTGTAGGAAATACTCTTAACATGTATGTTAACTTACTTGTATGTATACTTATTTACATGTATGTGACATATTCTGAAATTACTCCCCTAGATGAGCATCTCTAATATTTTCATATTAAATTCTCCTGTGCCTGGAACACATTCTTTTTATTTTCTGTTGTTCTGTTGGAAAACTAGGAACATGTCACAGAGACAGACTGTGCCATTTGCTTCTTATCACAGAAATGGCAAATTTCTGATGAGAGCAAATTGCCTTTATCCTGTCTCAGGTTTTATTTCTGCGGAGGATCAGGAGATTTTTCTCCTTCTGCTGTGAAAAGCTGAACGTTCTGCAGGGGTGAAAACCGTTTAATTCCGCGTTTAATTTGACATGACTCTGTGCTTGAAATCATTGGCTTGCATTATTTTTCTGGTGGATTTATGGAGAGGACAGTTCATGCTGCAAGTTTTTTAACCTTGCCAGTACAGTAAAAATGAAGCTACACAGGTTCACAACAGAAGCTAAAATATTATGAGATCAGGAAGGAAAACTGTATCGGTGTGAATCGAGTTTCAAAGGGCAGCTGTTTGGTTACAAATACAAAGCTTCTGTGCAATTGTAATATGAAAGTTCCGCTTTACGTAGTGTACAAGATACGGGGAAGCTAAATTCAAGTAATTGGTCATAAAAGTAATTTCAGTTATTTTTGCAATTGTCATCTATGAATCAGTGATACTGGTGTTAGGAAGATTTAGGGGTTTTTTAATTATTAGAGGAGAAAAACAACTGGTACCAGTTCCTCAAGGACTCTACGAGGAGTGTGTAGCAACACAATTACCTTTTCCTGTTGCTATCTAATTTATTTGTTACTTTGATTTGAAAATTGGCATTGACTTTGGGAAAATAGAGTATCCCAAACTGTGCTGGGTTGTAATACTATTGGGTTTTTTGCTTTCTTCTAGATTAAAAGTTGCGTGTTAAAGGAAACCCCCTTTCAAAAAATGCCCATTTGCTATTTTTTATTACCTACAAATTCTTATTAAAAGTGAGATTTTTTTTTTTAATTTGAATTTAATTTAGTTTTTCTAAAGCTGATTATTTGCTCATGGTCTTTTTTTTTTTTCATACACTACAAATATTAAAATAGATTACCCATGTTTTCTGTAGGTTTGGAGGCATTGAGTTCAGCTGTAGCTAGTGGAGAGTTTTATGCCTAAAGCAAGGATTACATTTATCAGTACATTTTCAGCTACTTTCATGTTTTTACAGTCATAACGACAATGTTAAATTTCTAAAACTACCAGCAAATGTTCCAAATCAAACCAAAGATGCTGTGTCCACTTCAATTAAAATAATAGATTTTTAGAGCAGTTCTGTTCAGAGTCCCTATCTTAAACCTCACTGCTACAAAAAACAGATTTCGCCTGCTCATGACATTTTAATTTTGAAAATGTCAAAGTATTTCACCTTGCTACTGTTCAGACACAGTGGGTGTGATTTTTTGTGGGGGCTTTCGGTGAGCCCAAGGTAACCAGAAGCAATTGTTTCTGTACAGACAAGAACTGATCTAGCCTTGATTTAAGGTCTTTGCGGTCATTTACAGCTGTTACTGCTTTAACTGACTTCACACACAGCAGGCTCTGCTAATTTCCCCTGTGCCAAGAGGACCTTAGTGTAACCTGAGGTCTATAGGAGAACTGAGAGACTGTGGCATCTGAAAATGTAAACCAAATCTTACCTGCAAGAAAGGTGCTATTTTTTGAAAGTAAAGTAGAAACTGATATCACTAAAGAAACAAATTTTTGTTTGAATAGTACGTTCTTAATCTGACTGTAGTGATAGTCTTTGCCATCCATGTAAGAGCATCTTTATATGCTAGCCGTTAAAGCATAGCTGCATGTACATGTGGATGTATTTCAGTATTGTTCACCTTTTTGGGCCAGCATCCTTAATTTAAATGTGAGAGCTGAACTTCTGGTCCCAGTAGGTTAATTAAAAAAAATGCAATGATGCACCTCGTCAGCATCACTCAGGTGATTCAACCTGATGGACATGTGGAGACCGAGTTACGGTAATTCATCCATGAATGTATCTTCAGCAGAGCAGCAGGGTAGAGCTGATACTCATGTCCTTTTGTAGGCTGACCTCCCCATGATTATTAGTAGAGTGTTATACTTACCCGTCGCCTTGGCACGGTCAGGTTTAGCCGTGAGTTCATGGGTATGGTGCAGAGCCTGTTGAGGTCAACAGAGTGGTTCAGTGAACCATAAATACCATTCGAACTCCTCACCTCTCCCGCCTCTGCACTGAATCTAGGCTCCCAGGAATAAACACGTGAAGGATGCCAGTTTCCATGGAGTCACGATCGATTTAACCCTCAACTGAAGTGATGTATAATTGAACAATTTCCGTTCACTGCATCCAGGATCAGCAAAAAAGTCTTAAAACCCCAGTGTTGCTAACTAGAGGCACCTGAGCGAGGGCTTCGGCACGGCTTCCCTAGCTCAGCCAGCGGGCAAGGGAGCGCGGTCTCAGAGCATCCTGAAAAATGTATGAAGTAGCTTGCGTGACAAGGTGAAGACGGAAAGGGAGAGCTCCCATACTTTACTTTTCTATCATCATTTCATTATTTATTGACAATTTTTCTGACTTTAGTTTTGGAGTGCATATTGATTGACATGGTTGAGGCCGCTTTTACAAAGTTTTATAACTTAGATGTTGCATTAAATTGAAACAGGAAGGCCTCAGTTCTGCAGATCCACTGGTCCCATGAGGGTGAACACACACGAGGCACCTCCATAGAGTCTAAATCTATCTGGCCCCTGGAGTTAATGAGTTTTTCCTTCCTTACACCTCCAGCTCAGCGGCGGAGAGGGCCTTAAAAATATGTCAGTTCTCCTTAAAGTCACTTCTGAATGGTACAAAGCATCTGACAGGTCTTTTAAAAGCACAGCGCTGTATGAAAGACCAAAGTTCTGCTTAGAGAAATACAAACTAAAAATGTGCTTCAATTCCTGTTCCATTAGACCTTTCAGGAGTAGGCAACAATGCAATAATCAGGTCTGCTGGCATTCAGTTAGACAGATGCACAGTGTGTTATGTTGATGTAGTACAGACGCATGATCTCAGTTAAACTATAGCAGTCATGCTTTTGCTTTGAGACACATTGATTAATGACTTTTTCTTGGAATTAGAAGGCTTAAATCTAAATAACAAAATGAATCATCTTTAAAAAACCGATCCATATTAGTTGGAATCCTCATTTTCAGTCACTTAAACCTCATCTCCAGTAAGTATAAATCAATTTATAGTCTTGCTGAGATCTGTATAGCTACTCTGATTTATACCAGCAGCAAATCTGGCTCCTGAACTACAGTTTTACTGATACCCTGGCGTTTCTTAAGAGATAACTCCAACAACTGAAGTCACCAGCAACTGTTGTTTTTATTTTGTTGTGTGAAACATAACTGGTATTGTTAATGCTTTTATGAAAATGCCAGTTTTAGCAGACTGCAACATGCAACATTTAACTAGGTGTTCTGGATCTTCACATTATCTATGAGGGTGCAGTTTTCACGGAGAAAGGAAAATGAAACTTGCCAGTTATAAAGCACAGCCCTACAGGGATGATAGGGAATTCTGATTTCTCCGTCTAGAAATGGGAAACTTGGCCTATTTTTCTAAAGTGTTTTGGCTGTTTCCTGTCTATGTGATCACAAACACGAACAGCGTAAAGATGTGATTTTATGTCATCTGCCAAAACTCC
The DNA here is from genome assembly GCF_000690535.1 of Cariama cristata. Taxonomy (NCBI): domain Eukaryota; kingdom Metazoa; phylum Chordata; class Aves; order Cariamiformes; family Cariamidae; genus Cariama; species Cariama cristata. Next base: position 94,531 of record NW_009623599.1, read on the forward strand.
ATGAGAAACCCAAAAGATGGGATGGTGTGAGCCACAAAGCCACGAAAGGCAGCTTCGCAACTGAAATGCATCCAGACGCCTTGTTGGCCTTGGTCAATGTGATGCATCCAGGTGGTTTAAAAGTGTCCCTCAAACACTGAGCACTTTGACCATTTTTCTTGGGCAGCTGAGCAGAGGTAGAAGCTGTCTGAAGAAGGGAGGGTTTGCCTGCTGTCACAAGGGCTTCTTCGCTAACAAGAAAGCTGTGCCGTGCCTCCTCCCGCCTGCCTTTCCCCTTCTGCCGCTTGGCTGCTCGCTGAGACTGTAACTTAAGGGGGTGCTGGGACCTTTTGCCTTTTATTCTGGATCACCTTAGAGAATTATTAAATCCAATTTTTGTATTGAAAAAGCAGGCTCAGAAGGAGTCTGTGAACTCCTGATCTTGCTAATGGTGTGCTCCTGTTGACGGAGAGCGAGCCGAGGTTCCCATTCAGTCGAGCAGTCAGTAATTTACATTGGGAAATTTCACCTCCATTTCCATTACTGATCAATAGTGGTTCTAGAGAGTGGAGCCCTGTTATTCAAGGCATCCTTCAGAAATTTTTTATTGTTGTTCAGTTGTGGCATTTTACTGCAACATTTAAAAGAAAATAGTAATTGTTAAACAAAGAGCGCTGGGAAGGCAGTTCCATACTGAACAGATCGGGGCGGGGCGGGGGGGGAGGAACAAAAACAAAACCAACAAACAAAAGAAACATAGGCATAAGTTAAAGCCTGCCTAGTGTTTTGGTTCTCTTCCTTTCCTTATCCGCTAAGTTTCCAACAAGTTTCCACCTGACCCTTCGACTGGGTGCTGATTTGGACCAGAGCAAGACATGTGTTGGTGGGGAGAGTTGAAGTGGGAAAGGGTCAAGGAGTTTGAAGCAGGAGAGGAAGGTGGGACAAAATGACTTTAGGTTAAGAGTGATCTTGAGAAATATGGGAAGAAAAAATGGTAGAGTTGCTGGAGATAGTGGAGTTATTGGGGGGAGGGGGCAGCAAATATCTCAAAGCAGAGGAAAAATAAGAGGGAAGACTGAAGGGAGGCAGCACGAAGCACAGCTGGGAGCAGCAGCTCACCTCCCCACCTCGGGGCAGGAACGACTCCGCGTCTGGAAAGGATCCTCTTGCTTCCCTTTGCAGCCGGACACTTTTCCTGGCTGACAAGGCAGGAGGGCAGAACCGGTGCTGAGCTCTTCACTGAGACCCCAGCAGGGTGAGACCTGTATCAACCAAGCAAGGAGGGCCAGGACTGATCCTTTTTACCCACCTGCTTGGCTGAGCAGGACACAGGATGAAGGTAACCAAACAGTTGGCTTTATTGCTCATTAAATGCATTTATATTTGATGTTGCAGTGTGCTGCGAGCCTTGCAGGTCGGACTCTCAGCCTGTTGGCGTGGGAATGATTGCAGTGCAGCGCAGCGCAGACTCTTCTGCGGGATCAGTGCAGGATGCATGGACAGAAGATGGACAGGGAGGGAGCACCGGCAGGTTTCAAACACTGACGGCAGCAATTGTAAGAAATGTTATTGCTGCTGTCAGTCCGGCTTTAGATTGAGGTGCTGCTGTCTGAGAAAGCTTGGCCTGCTAGATTTTAATGGTGTGTCAGTTTTTGAAGTGACAAAGACCTCTGAACATCACTTGTGTTTTTTTTTTCATCAAACCTCTCACCTTGACCTTGCAAACCCTCCACCCTTTCCTCGTTTCTAATAGAAGCTTTTCCAATAGGGAGACTTTTTCCTGAAGAACAGCCTGTGAGTATCAGCAAAGGCTTCACTGATTTATTTACTGTGCTAGTGAGCTGGAAAACCCCACTAAACTTTTTAATCAGCACAAACCTGAACTTAAAGCTATCTGTCGGCAGCTCTATCTCCCTTGCCTCCTTTCAAAGAAAAACACAATTAAAAAAAACCCCAACAATCAGTGCTTCCCTTTCCAAGCTCAGGACAAACCAAGAGATGCCCAACGTAGGGGCACTCCGTCTTCACCAGTGCTTGTACATCCCCCAGCACTGCACAGTGTCACAGAGTTGTATACTCAGGTCCCAACTCACCATAACTACGTTAGGAATGCACCTTGCCCATGCTGACAGAGCTCTGTGGAGTCAATTCTGGCATGATCTCCGATCCCGTGAGACCATGCCAGAGAGATCTTTAAAAGCTTTTTTTACCCACTGGCCTATTGAAGTAAGCTGTGTGAATGCCCTGTTCACCCGGTCTTACTCTTACCTGTGTTAAATAAAAAATCCTGTCACAGTCACCAGTCCTACTTTATGAACTTTTCTAAAATAATCTTTCAAATAGCATGGAATTTCCTTCACATGGCAACCGAAACTTGAAAATCATCAGGCAGTCATCATCACTGAGGGTATCTGTCTTGGAGCGTTGTGAAGCGTGTGTGCGGTAGCTTTTGCTTTAGTGCAAGTTATGATTCATGAGCAAATGCATATAGCTGTCGTGTGACAACCCGGTAAGAGCATCTTTTTTGCAGTCTGTGAGGATCTTTGTATTGAATATAGCACAAATCCTTAGATTTTTCTGGAGCAGCTGAAAGCAAAAAAATACATACCAGCTCTCTGGCATTTGGAAGAGGTATGAGGTAAATCTTTGGGGAGAAAGGAGTGCATCTCACCTTGGTTTAGTACTGCAAACAAGATAGCTATCTTGAATAAAATCCCAGAAAAGGTGAGCAGTGGTATTTTTCCCTTCTGTCCTGCCAAATTCACCCCAATCCTTCCCGTACCTGCAGCTGACGTCCAGAAGAAGGATAAAAACATCTTATGTTGCTTATGGTAAATATCATAGTAAGTGACTTGTAGCATTTGTTTACATATATTTATTGAAGCTAACATTTTCTTGAATGTACTATACTAAATAATTCATTAGAGGGTTGGCCACTCAGAAAAAAAAGACTGAGGTAGCTCTGGCTTAAATTGCTGCATTCCGATTTGGCTGGATGTTTCTTATCTGTGTACAACCTCAGTGTTTCTAAATACAGCAAATTTCCCTCTTTTAAAAATGCATCAGAAAGCTATAGTTTTAGAATGTCTTTTGTACTAGTTAAGGCAAAATGCATGAATTATTAAACATGCTCATTTGCAGTGCTCATGCACTTGAAAGGTTTGCTTTCATTACTAATAAGGCACACATACAGCTGAAAAGAGGTAATTAGAGCATCAAAGGCAGTGAACCATCCTGCAACTCCATAATGCTTTGCCTGAAAAAAATCATCATTCAGCTGAATAGCAAGAAACCAAAAAAATGTCTACACTGTTGTGTCCAGAAAGACGAGAACCAAAGTCTTTCCGAGTAACTCCATAGATCTGGCAGGAGGCTTTTAATCTTCTCAAAAATACCTTCAGAATTGAAGTAGGAATGGCAAAAGTGAACCCCTGTGGTTACCTTTCAAAGACTGTGTTTTTAAGTCAGAAACACATTAGTTCTTCTAAATCAAAGACTTTTTTCATCCTGTGAGACCGTTTCAATCTCAGCAAAGAAGAAAAAGTTCGATTCTCAAAATTTTTCTTTTCCAATGATTTTAATAATCTACTTTGTTTTATAAGCAATTGCAGGGAAAGATGCTTCTTGCAGATAAGAAGGAGCCGTGGCACTTTTTGTGTAGGAACATGTGTACATCATATCGAACAATGAGTGCTCTGTGTAAGTCGTGGCAGAGATTGGGGGTTGCGTACGCAGCTTTGGAGAACAAGCTACACTCTCTGGTTTCTCCGTACTGCAATCCTGTTGGAACTTTGCCCCCAGACATTTAGAAAACTACAGTAAAATGACTGTATATTGTTTACACAGATTATTGACTATGCTTTCATATGTAGATTTAGGGAGGGGAAAAAGGTCTTTTTTACATAGCCTGAAGCCCTTAAATACACGTGAGTCAGTAGTTTGAAAACCAACCTTCATCTCTGTAAGATTCAACACTCATCTTTTTTATAGTCTATGCATATCCGTCGCTCTCAAGAAGTAGCCATGTGTTAAGATACAGAAGCATATCTCGGAGGTGACCGGGGGGGACTGACAATGAGGCATGCTCCGGCTTCTGCTCCTCCCTGGAAAGTCGGCCGTAAACCAGAAAATGCAGTAGTGAGAGGGAATGCGTGTGGAGTGACCTGGCTGGTCTTAACAAGGCGGTGGGCGTTGTGCTGCCTGGCAGCAGCCCGTCAAAGCAGGTGTTAGGGCAACGGATGTCTCTGGGAAAAGGGCTGTTGTTGCGGGAAATAGGGATGGGGGTCCAGCGTAGAAAATTGGTTCCCCTTCTGCTGGGGCTGAGGGACTCCTATTTCGCATGGGGGGCAACCGTGGGAGCGCGAGAGAAGCCCTGCTTTCTGACCCCAGCACTTTCTAAACATCCCTGACAAGAGGGAAGGTATTACTTTGATACTCTATTTAGTCACAAAGTTTTCACACCTACTATTGCCATCTCAGAGGTGTGCTTTGCTGCCCACCTTCGCTGGGGCCCTGACAGTGATAACCCACGCCTGAGGCAGCCAAATGAAAGCCCTCACCACCTTCGTTAGTGGGCAGAGACAGGTCCGTGGGGTCAGCATCCCTCGCTCCTACACTCTTGTCTCTCTCCTGCACTGGGCACAAGTGGGTAGCGATAAGGCTCGTTATTTAGAATACTGCGATGTTGCAAAAGATACAGCCACAAGGAGCAAGTGATCCAAGCATTTCCCATCCAGACTGTCTCCTCCCTGCAGACCATTGGGAATGGTCTTTGGAACAAACTACCCCCACAACTGCATATTGGAAGGACTCGGTCCGAAAGTCACTTGTGACCCGCTCACCAGTGGTGTTCCCCAGGGCTCAG
>NW_009623600.1:0-740 GCF_000690535.1 Cariama cristata
TACTTAGAGCTGCTTGTAGACACATTATAGACATAAAGAACTGGAGCGATAATGGTCGATCTTATCACAGAGTAAATCAGTGTCAAACCCCATAGCACAACCATGCCTTTCAGCCAACGCCCACCAGTGATAAACCGTTTATACGCTACAAAAGCCGACAACATATACGGCAGGCTGGGCAGCATTATGCCTAGGTCGAAATAAAAATTTGAAAAAATATATTCTATACTTGCACTCAGCAACCACGGAATCTGCAATATTAAAGTTGTTTCAATATCCAGCCACTGGAGACTCTGAAAGACAGAAACCTGACCCCTCTCAGCTGAGCTGTCCGGGTCTCCTCCCACCGGGACGGGGGGGAAGGCACAGGAAATTCGAACGCGGATCTCTCAGATCGAGAAACTTTTCATGGTGAAGCTGCTCGAGCCCCACGTTGGGCGCCAAAAATCTGTCACCGTTTAAGGCTGGGCCGGCACTTAAAGCGGGTGGCAGATGCTCTCTGTTAACCCTGTCCCTTCCCAGATGGGGAAGGAGAGGAGAAAAGGGAGAGACACTGGCGGGCTGGAACTTAAAACAAACTTTAATAGAACAGTAACAGTGAAAAAAAAGTGTAAATAATATTAAAGCTTATATTAACAATCATATAAATAGAGATATACAAAACCCGATACTGCTCTCCCGATGATGACCGCGGAACTGCGTGTCGCGCCACAGCGGCTGGCCGGGCGCAACCAACGGGG
>NW_009623600.1:762-1817 GCF_000690535.1 Cariama cristata
CCCGAGCTCGGCTACACAGCAGGCGGGAAACGGAGTGGGGGGTGCGCGGTCAGGGTCGGAGGCAGGAGAGCGAGCAGGGTCCACCAGGATGTCGGCCATGATGGAGAGAGAGAAGGCCTGACCCTCGTGATCCCCGAGGTTTTATACCCCGAGTAATCACGTGGATGGGATGGAATAACCCATTGGTTGGTCCTGGGTTACCTGAGCCTCCTGCAGCTTCCTTGGGGTGAGATCTCTCCTCCACCTTCCCCCACGAGGAGCCCAGCGGAGCCCAAGAGAGCCCACAGGGAACAAGCCCAGACATGCAGAAATAGTTCTGTTTCAGCCAAACCAGGACACTCTCTCATCAGAAGACGAATGCCTAGAGAATGAAACCTCTACCTTCCTGCTGTCAGCAGGGGTGACGACGCCCTCTCTTCTATGTCAAACTCATGAGAGGCTAGATCTCTCACAGGACCTTCCAGACCTGTCAGTAACGACAATTCAGTCCAGCACCCTTGAGGATGACAGTGAAAAACTAGAAATAATAGAATCTCAAGATGAAAGCAGTGTCCCTGCTTATGTTTCTCCCCCTCTGACCTCAAAGAGCACAAAGTGTCATGGCAGTGCTGCAGTGAGCCTTAGACAGGATTCAAGCTCCAGTGCAACCCAAGATCAGCGGCCATCAGCATCAATGACATTGACACAAGAGTCTTTGGGAATCATGGAGGAGATCTGCAATGCAGAGCAGTCAGATGATTCTTCAAGAGGTGGGGACTGAGTTTGCCAACAATTAAGGATTAAACCCACAAAACATTTTCACTAGTGAGGGTAACTATAGGATGGAAAAGGTTTTGCCCTCTTGTGAACGCCAGTGTAACAAAAAGGTCCAAGAGTGTGTTGTGGAGCCTGGTGGTGATGAGGGCTGAAATCTCTGCACCAAGACCGCTAAAGGGTAGGGAGAGGGGATACAGCAGGTAAAGCTGATAACGTAGCTATGTTGGGTAAGAGGTCATGCAGCTGACCGTCCCACCCAGGCTGTGAGACTTAAATCCTCATGCTTGCCTAGGAAGTCT
>NW_009623601.1:0-48850 GCF_000690535.1 Cariama cristata
CACTGTAGTGTCTTTTAGCGTGTGTGCATTACTTGGTAGCCCTCCTCTTAAAATGCGTGTGATTACTATCAGCAAAGTCAAGACCACCAATTAGCACCAGCTAATTTTTCTCCTTTTCCAGTGCATGCTTCCTTTGTTACGCTATACATTGTTCATTAGTTGGTATACCTAATGCCAATTAGGGAATGAGGCAGGCACAAAGACTAATTTGATCACCCGGAGACTTGCCTCCCAAGATCCCCCTGTAGTCAGCAGAGACACGGCAGTTCCTCCAGGGCACTTAAGCTTGGGTTTCTGCTCTCATTGGCCCTCTAGAGAAGCCTACTTCTTTCCATTAACTAAAGGGAAAGACTAGCATCCCCAGGCAAAAGATGGCCCTTCTCAACCACGCTCCCATTTTAATAATGGAAGTCACAGACTCAGTTTGACTTTTGAGTTTCAGGGCAAAGGCTGCTCATCTGCAGCAGTGAGAAGAGGTCTGTTCACGTGACCTGATGAAACACGGACATCTCCATCCCGCTCCACCGTTCCCAAATTTTTTTTTTTGTCCGTAGGTGTACCATGCTGGTCGGTGGGATCGGTAGTGGCCATAGACTCAGCGATTCCTTCTTGGCAAGCTACTGTGTTTTCTCAGAACACTGCTGATCTCAGCAATCCAAGATCAGGGAGGAATGGGAGAGCGATGAACCTTTCACATGAGTTAAAGTTGTTAAGTAATGTTGGATGGGGCACCTATTTCATAGAATCATAGAGTCATTTAGGTTGGAAAAGACCTTAAAGATCATCCAGTCCAACCATAAGACCTATTTCACAGACCTGTTCATTGCTATAGTTATAAATGTAAACTTTTGAAGTTTCACTTAAATTTAACTGCAAAGAAAAAAACACATTGCATTGCCCCTTTTAATACCAACTTTTAAAAGGCCAAATCTTCCTGTGCTGTGTTAAGATATTAAAGCAGATTTTGGCTGTCTCTTACAAGATACAACATACCGCATTGTAAAATGAGGTCTGTCCTCTAGAAAGGTTCAGGAGAGCCCACACGGACCAGGTCCTGCCTCCTTAGCATTTGACCAGTAATACAGCTGTAAAGAGAGAGAGCTAGTAAGCGGATTTAATACCTTTTCATATTTAAAATTGCCTCGTCATTTGAGTAATGAGTTCGCTGTGCTTTATGATGTAGAAGATTACAATTGAGTTTTGTTTTAGGTAGGGTAGCTGACTAATTTGCTAAACCACTTTGGCAGCCCAGGTGTGTTGCTAACTGAACCAAAATTATTAACCTTAATACAATTTTTAAACAATTATTAAGCTAATCGGATGCAAATTAAACAAAATGAACCTATAAATATATGTGTTTTTCAAATTAGTAATTGGATTTTTTGATGATCTTTGGCTTGACATTGATAAGCTGCTTCTCATAACAGTCTAATTAGGCAATATGTAAACTTTGGCATTCGGTTCTGTCCTAGTGGCTTTTTCAAATGATGTTTGTAAAATTTGCAATTTCATATTACAGATTAAAAATTAAAAACTGCAGGAGGCTAACATTAAAATGAGAATTCATTTCATGGAAAGCCCTGTAGACAAAATTCACCCTAATAGAATTGTGCATAAGGGGCTGCAAATCATGATCTATAGTTACACAGGGGAAGGCTTGTCAAAACCAGTATTGTTGGCCTGTAGTTCTATTCACAGTATTAAACCCATCAGTGAAGTCACTTTGGGGAAAATGCGAACATTATCAAAGAACAGTAAATTAGCAAGAAATTAAAGCATATACCCTTGCATTTCCAAAACAAAAGATCCCTTCATTAAAAACCTTTCATCAGTGGTTTAATATTCATAGCAGTAATTTGCATAACTAAATCAGTTTTCACTGATGAGAGACGACCAAAGTTTTTTCACTAATTTCTTTTTTGAATGAGCTCTCTAGTTTTTTGATTAAAATTTCACACCAGTAGTTGAGCAGAACTGAATACACGACTTAACCGTATTTGTGAGCATCATCTTTTAAAATGCCAGGTTAAGTGTTGCTACTGCACAAAAAAGAAATGGCTCAGGCTGCTTTGTTTACCTTCACAGCATCTATCCCTCCTGTGCCTCCAGTCCTGGAGTCTGTGTTAAATTCCAAACCAAAAAGATAGGGGTTGGTTGACTGGGTTTTATTAGGTTTTTCTTGTTCTCATACCCGTACATACACACAGAACAAGATGACACTTGATCTCGTAATAAGGAAAAGTCATTAGAGTACACATTAAGAACTTTCCAACATCTCTCTGAAAGTAATACCCTTTTTCTGGGTCCGTTTTTTTTTTTTAAAATGTTTTGAAAACACCAGTTCCCTTGAGAAAAGCAGGAAGGAAAGAGGAAATAGATTTACCTTGGGGAATGAAGACAGAAAAGTCTTTTTCAGTGTGCAAAATACATGTATATTATGCTGGCTCAAGACCACATAATAGCCCTTACTATAAATCATTTTAAACAGTGTGTTTGAGAAATAATGAGAGTTAATTCTGCCTAAGTCACTGAGAGATGCGGTGGGTAACCACTCGTGCGGTATTTACTTGTAGGTACTCTGGGCAGTGATTTGTTAAACTGAAATAGTTTAATTCATTTGAATCCTGACGTGGCCTCAGTCACACAACAACTGCATTGAGAACAGGACCCTTACAGGTGCAGTTATAGTGTTTTCCATCACATAACCCAATTTCAAGGAAATCAGTTTCAAACAAATAAATTTCCTTGTTCAGAAAAGTTTGATTAGCAGTTACTAGTTTTTACCCGACTTTTTTTTAACTGGCCGACACTGAAACTTAAATTAAAACACAAAATGATGAGAGAGTGAAAATGAAGAGGTCTGCTCATATGCAGAGAAGCAGAAAACAACTGTAATAACAGTTAGCAAAGTCTTCATTTCTCCTGGAAGTGGATAGTTCTACTTTAAAATGTTTAAAGTTTACCAGTGCATCCTGTGTACTCTTAATTGTTCAAAGATATGGTCTTCCAAACTGTTTCTGCTTTAACCAGTAACTATATGTCGTGCGATTATGATACTTTAGTTCTACCTTTTTGTAAATATATTCTTGTGTTTTACAAATAAAGTGCACAGCAGGTCTCATTACAGGTGTTTTCTCCACTGCTGTGGCACTCACTGATCATCACTAGGAAGAAGTTATCAACCTTAGTAAGTTTTTACGCCATTTCTTTGCTACTTCTGCGTCGGACACAACAGAAAATGTGCTGCCTGTCAGTCTCGGCCAAAACTTCTTGTATCTGCTCTGTTAATTTTTGTTTGCTTGCTTGCATGCCATACCTGACAGAGCCCTTATTATCAAGTAGAAGAGGTGATTTTCGGCGGGCCTTGCTAGCTGTGAGGCACCAAGAGTTGCACGCCTGCACGTGTAGTGCTGCTCCTACTGCTTCTGACTGCAGGTTGCAAAGGTCTGACAAGGTAAGCTCAGCTTTCTTTTCAATATACATCGTGCTCAGAGGCTACAGTAATGCTACCAAGGTAGAAACGTAGAAGCAGCTTTTCATATTCACTCAGTTGTGTTGACAAAGTCATTGGAGGTCTCCCCATAGGGGCGAGCACCGGAGAGAAAGCCATTCAGGGTTTTCTACCCTTCATATAGAATCTGGTCAAATATTTCTGACTAGATGATTTTCTTATGAAAAAAAAAAAAAAGCACAACCTTATGAGGTCTTATTTCACTTGAATAAGTGTGAATGAAACCCATCAGTAAATAGACATTCTGGACTTTATAACCTGGTGCTCTTCTACATGTAATGAAAGGAAAACTATTTCTATTTAGTTAAAAGGGTTTCATGCAGGTCTAAAACCAAAGTGACAAACTGTCCCAGGAGCTGGGACTGTATGGACAAGAGGTCTTCAGTTTTTCAGGGTCTCCTTTGGCTTTTTTGAATGCCAACAAATAATGTTAATGCAGATACCTACAGGCTCTTCCAACTTCATGTCCCCTTTTATAAAGAAAGGCTTAGTCAGTTCCTTCACTCTTTAGATTTATTTCAAGGGTCATGAGATTCACTCTGATATTTAAATTTGGTGGTGTGAACCGGCTATGGAATATTTGCTTATGTACCCTTATTACTACCTTTCAGTTTTCTCCCTGTACACCGAAGTGGCAACTCATCATGCAATCGACCCAGGATCGTGTATCATATTACTTTTAAAAATCACATTTTTTGAAACCAACCTTTCTGGCCTTGTTTAATAATGTAGCTCTAAGCTTTGTCATCCCTGTTTCTTGGACTCTTTTTCTAATTTCTTTCTAATCCAATGTGTATACTCTGTATCATCGAAAGGGCTGCAAGCAGACTGCCAAAGTGTGATACAAACAGGATCTGAAAGAAGATGAGAATAAGCACGTCTGATTAGTTTTCATGCCACTCTGATACTTTTGTAAACAATTTGAGATTTATTTTTTTTCTTCCTGGGAGTAAATTTAGGGTTAGTGAAAAACACCAGGGTGTCCCTGAAGGGGAAAGGTGGATGTTTCTTGGGTTTTTGTATTCTGTCATTTCTTTGACTGATTCATTCTATGAGAAGAACTGTTGTATGATTTTCTTTCGCTTCAAAGTGAGTGATAATAAGCAGTGCCCAACTGTGAAGTAATGAAAGGAGTCTAGGTAAACAACAGTTTCTTGTTGTTTATATTAATTAAACCTACTTGTGTGAATATCAAAGTATCCCCTTTGTTGTTTCAAAAGTCATGACAATAATGAACGTTAAGGTGTTTCACGTACTAGTAATTATGCATCATCGTTAAAAGTTCCTTAAAAAAGAAGCCAGTGAACCTGTCTAAAATAAAGAGATTCTGATACATCTGCGTAGAGACAAGGAAAGCTTGTATCCCAGTCTTTGGCTCACCCCACATCTAGAATGTGTAACATCAGTTCATGTAACATGTTGTCCCACAAGATATCCTGGATATGTCTGTGATAGCAACATTTTATTATTATGTTAAAGAGAAGGCTTGAGTCTTGTTCTTGATGCTCCAAGAATTTCAGCTGAAGATAATAAGGTTATATTTTTTATATTTTTCATGAAAAATTAGTGAGGAAGTTCCTGTGAGAGCAAATCCACTCAATTGGCACCCTGTTGGCCAAACGCTTCCTGGCGTGCCCTGCTGCCTGGGAGCATGTTTACACCTAAACCTGGTCGCCTTCCAGTCTAAGCACAGGAATAATTTCTTCAGCCTTGCCCATTCTAACTTAAATTCTTTACAGCCCGTGTATGAGAAAAGTAGAGCAGACTTGAACTTAATAGCCCACCAAAATCCAAATTATTAATAAAATCTCCATTTAAAAAAAACAACCTCATTTCCATCAGTGTGTTCCATGTTAGTCATCTAAAGGACAAGGCAAAAGAATAAATAAAGGACAAGCAGATTTGTTATTTTGCTCAATTATGCAATTATCATAACCTTGGATAACATCACGGTGACTGCTGTAGCTTAAGGATCGGTATAATAATGATAAAGACTGAAATTTTGTTGTTAAGTTATTGTTGACTTATCATAGATTAAACTACAGATTTTGCTAAAAACAGATTTAACTATAAGGCCTCCATCAGTTACTGTCTTTTCATAGTAATTATTTGTAATTACCCATTTTAAAATGGAAGCTGAGACATTTGGGGAGGTAAGTTTACAATGTGTAAGTGAATGGGTAAAATAAACTTTGTTCTAAATATCATTCTTATCTATTTGGCAATGCTAATTGCACTGCTATTGTAGTATCTAACTATTGTGTCTGTGACTAGCCAAAATGTTCCATACAAAACTTTTTTGTGGTTTGAATTTTTTTTAATATAATATCATCTGGATTTCTAAAGAAATCCTAGTGGTAGCCCCTGACCCAAATGTACATCAAGTGCTGTTCCCCTATGGCCCTGGCCTATTTATTGCTTTCCTAACTACTTGAGTTCAAATAGGAGCTCAGAACAAAATTGAAAATGAGCTTGGGGTCTTTTTCTAGTCCCAATTTGTTCACTTCCAAAACCACTACCCAATTTAGCACAATTGGCAGCGTCTGCTCAAGAGAGGGCAAAGGCTGGAATAACACGGATGCAGAAGGGCAGGACTGAAGTGTACTGGCAAAACAGCATGGAAGAACTTTTCCAGCGCTATGACGCCTGATGTAATTTCTCAGCTGTGCGAGCGTGACAATTAGCATGCAAAACTGAAGAAGGCAAAAAAGAAGGTTGTGGGTTTTTTTTTCTAGTGCCTGCTCAAAATATGTGTAGTTGGGTGTGCAATGTGCTCTGGCAGCAAGGCAACTAAATTATTGCTCATGACTAAATATCAAGGCATTGCTGTTTATCAAAGGTGCTACTCTATTGTAGAGGTAGAAAACAGCCGATAAGCAAGCGGTATTGCAGGTTATCAGAAGAAACGTTTCTGTTTGCTTTTGTCCCTAACGTAGGAGGAAGTACCTGTCATGTACCTGTTTGATAGGTGCTTTACTGTGCAGAGAAAAGGTTTGTGGTTGAAACAGCAAGGAGTTGGACACCTTCATTGCCCACTGAAGTCGGTGAGAGTTGGGTGCCCAGCACCTTGCACTGCTGCAGTTCTGGTTTCGAGATGAACTGGTTGCCCAGAATTGAAACATATCTTTTATTTTTATCCAAAGTCATGACTTGCTTTGAGTGGTTTACATGAATGCCTTTTCAGAATGAAAAGAAATCATGTAAGATAGGTAAGTAATTATTTGTCTGTGAAGAAGACTGAAAATGTAAATGAGAAGTAAAAAAAAAAAAGTCTCATTCTTGTCCTAGTGGAAGATCTTGAAAAGAAAATATAGCCTTAGATTACTTAAACTGCTGCTCTTAGATTAATCTCCTTAGTAACCTTCGTTTACCAGGACTCTCCTTTCTCCTGCTTCAGGTTGTTTTCTAGCATCAGCAGTTGCTATATATCATCTGCACATGATTTTGCAAATACCTGACTATTAGCAGTTTAATTACTTTTGGATATACAATAGACATGCAGGAGAACTGTCCTGATATAAACTGATAGTAAAATCAAATAATTAAAACCAGAAAACAAAGTAAGAGAAGTAGTAAATCAAAGACTTAAAAATGAAAAACAATCAAGCTTTTTGGTTTGCTTGAGTATTGATGGAGTGGCAAAAGAAAACACACACAGATGATACTCTGTAACCATGTCTTTAGATTATATTACTGTTCTCCTGACATTTTTTCCCTTAGCTTCACGTATACTTGATGTCAAGAGACGCCCATCACTCAGTGAAGCAGACGCTCGGTCTAGGCAGAAATAGAATCAAACCTTTAATAATTTTGCTTTTGAAATGTTGAGGTGATCTTATTTCATCTATGCTTTTAAGATACACTTATTAAAAATACATGTACTTGAATGTGTGATTTATATAGATAGCATGTGAAACAGACTTCCTCCTACAATTAATTATGCCTACAGATGCCTCAACTAGAAGCGTTTACTCTTGCCAGGTAAAAAAAGTCTCCTCTGACCACAGATATATATTTTTTTAAAAAAGATTGTAATAGGAGGAAAGTCTTCTTTTCAAGGATTCGGTATGAACTATATGGATACAATTTTGCTAGTGTGAGTGAATTAACAATGGATTTGGCTTTAGAAAAGATGAAGCAGTTAAATGTGAACAGGGTATTTGTTATAGTACTTTTAATCTTGTTACAAAATTGTGGGATATGATTTTTCTCAGACTCTCACCTTTCTCTTTTGGCCAAAAAGCCCTTAGCTGTTACAGGCGTTTTCACTTTAATAATACCAAAATAGATTAAGAACACTCAAGCACTTATAACTCCCTTGCGTTCTTCTGAAGTCCTTGTCTCACTGGGATCAGCCTGCAAACAATATGTACCTTTTTTTTTTCCTGCTCTGCCATTTCTTTATGGTAAACTGGCATTTTGTAACAGATATTTTTGTTCTTAGTCCAGCTCTTTTAGCATGGTGGGATGAGGACTGCCAACTCCCCTGGCCAAGGACATTAGTGCCAGCACAATTTTAGTACTTCCCTCATATGTAACTTTGCCCTACGCTGGTCCCCTGTATCCTTTTCTAAACAAAACCAAAATACTGTTCCCTATCTTCAGAAATCCACTCATGAAGTTTCTGCATCTGGAAATAGGATTTTTGACCTTCTTGTTGAATATTTCATATGGGCAGCAGTTGATACTTTGAGCCTTATCAGTTCCATTTAACATGTATTAAGTGAAGATTTTCAGTTCCAAAGTTGCGTCAATTTATGCAGTAAATTGGCTTGAATTTTGATAGAAGTGGAAGTGAAAGAAGTGTAAGTCAGGTTTTGTGGTGAACATACCGAAAAATATACCTGTGTGTAAACCCAGAATTAAAAACACAGGAGATCTTTGTAGTGTAACAGATTTCGAAATAGAAATGTACCTAATTTTGGAAACCCACCTTAGCTGACAACAAATCTTGCTTTTCATAAGAAAAGCATTGTCTGCAATAGTGATGACCAAAATTCACTATTTGGCAGGAATTTTTCTCTCCCAAGCTTTAAAGGGCTTTTGCTCACCTTGTTGGAAATGGAGAGAAGGCAATTTGGCCACCAGAGGCCACCAGGCAGTGCAGCGTGGTGGGGCAAGAGCCACCCTGGGGTAACACCGGCAGCATCAGTGAAACGAAGGTAGGCTGAGCCTGCAATGTAGAGAGTTGCAGTTAAAAATTAGTAAGTAGCTGAGCATGTAACGTCCAAGCAAAGTATGTTCCCTTTTTTACATTAAGATCTAGATAGACGTACTCTTCATCATCAAAACCCGGGCTTTATTTTTTTTTTTTTCTTTCAGAAAAGTAAGTGAAAATTCAGAACATTCCTAAATGGTGAACCAGGACAGAGGTCAATTATAAATATAGCATGTTTGGCTTCTTGTGACTCCTTTCTCCACAAATTCTCAATTTAGCTTCAGTAAAGAGTTGCTTTTCCCCTTTTTCCTTAATACTGCCATCACCTATTGGATCTTCCCATATGCTCTCTCAGGTTCAGATCAAGGATTTGGGGTTTTTTGGAATACCCTCTAAGTTATTTCTTCCTCAGAGGTTCAGTGGAGTCTAGACCAGAAGTTTCATCCAGCTAAAGCCAGGAATCTTGTTTCATGGGTCTGTGAAAGCTGAGAACCAGTAGGACTTTCAGAGCTACCGAAGAGGGCAGTTGTTCTCCAGGGCTCCTATGGCTCCAGTGCAAGGCTGGGCTGGCTCCTATCAGTATCTCAGTAAGTAGCCGGGTAAGACACACTGGGAACCCTTGCTCATCTTCTCCAGGTGAGGAGGCATTGGGTTTTCCACCCAGCCCTTTCATCATTGAACCGCTCTGATGGTTGTATGGCCATCCGTCAACTGTTTGGAAACATCATGTGTTTCAAGAGCCATCCTGTCTCAGGGTTATCTTCAGTGATTTTGTTCAGCATAAAGCACCTGAATTGGGAAGTAGGTTGACTTTCATTTTTTTTCTCCTCCTGTAGTGTGGGAAGAGTTGGCAAGATTTCCCTCTGCTCAGAAGAAAATGAAAGAAAACAGCAGGGATGCCTGAGCCTGGTTATTTCTTCTTCATATACTTGTCTACACATGCTCCCCTCATCTAATTTTTGTTATTATTTTTTAATGCTGCCTGAGCAGGAGTTTAGATTTCTGCAACACGAATTCCTGCCTATACCACCCTTTAGTTTTAAGATTCTTCTATTGCTTAATCAATTTCTTCATTCCTATTGCAGGAAACATCCCCAGCACTAGCAGGAGTCTAAAATATTTAACTAGTCTTCAAAGTCCAGCCCTGACTCTAGGAGTACCTTGAGGAGCTGGGGATACCAGTAGAGCTTATCACCACAGCCATCTTAGCAGAGGTCCTGTACTGAAGGTCACTGTACCAGAGCCGTTCAGAGCACCACTCCGAGCATGGTTCTAACTTCACAGGGACTGTATGGCACAGATCCTGCACCTCAGTAGAGACTCATCCTCCCATAGCAATATTCTAGTCTTATAACCTCCACGGAGTGCAGAGGACTCTCTTCCTTCTTGCACTTTTCTGCTACAGTGAATGGTAAAGTGGGATTTGAATGAAGTAGGCAATATTTGGACAACATACCAGAAAGAAAGGGAGCTGAATACAGTCTCAAAGAGAGATGACAAGAGAGTGAAAGGTGTGGTTTTTAATAAGTGTCAGATTTACGAATGTGTTACCAATCAATTTGCAAAGAATTTGGAGACAGGATTTGGTCAGACTAATTTTCAAGCCTTCGGATTTACTTAATCTAGTTGCTTTTGAGAATCTTTTGACTTTTGAGGAAGAGAGGATATTTTGAAGCGTCATGAGCAAGTAGGAGAACAGTCGGAGCAATGCAGGGATTCCCTCTGGAAAGCTGATTTCCAGCTGCCTTACACGAGACATGAACACAGGTATGTCACTTTGTGTGATAAATCAGCTTGTTGAAAACACCTCCTAATAATTCTTCTAAAAACCATGGGCATCTAATCCTTACACAGTCTGTATGCCTTCAGACAGGCTGACGGTCTAGACTGGTGAAGTTTCCTTGCTCTTGCTTGGTTCCAGCTGAGAAGGGAGACTGACATCCAAGAACAGTGTTGACCAGTGCACCTCAGGTCCTGGATTATAGAGTGGTCAAACTACGTCATCTACAGCTCCGTCAGGAGCAGAATTTTATGCAGTTACCTATGGGAAGACTAGCTGGGGTTCTACCAGAGTTCTTACCCTTCTTATTATAATGTCCTTGAAAGAAAATAATGAATATTTTCTGCCAGCTATGACTATCATAACGTATATCTTGTTTGGAAGTTGGGAACTTCTGTTCAGGTTTGTTAACTACCGTCATCTTACAAAAGAAAGTTCACTACAGGTATTCCTAGGGGCCAGAAGAATTCCCCTGACACAATCTCCCTGTAAGTCCTTAGGGTCACAGACTGTAGATGCTTTCACTTATACTATGGCAATGAGTAGAAAAGGAAGGAACAAGGTGGTCACTATGATGCTAGAATGTGATTTGTCTGTGGACTTGCAGTGCTCAATTTTACATCAAATCTCAAATGCCGTCCTTTCTGGATCTCCAAAGCATACCCCATAGTATGTCCTTTCTGTAGAATGGTTTCTCAATCCCTGTGGGCTAGAAATGCTGTACAAGCAAAAACTTCTGTTCATCACTTTCCAGCGTGAGTGCCAACAGATCTTCTCCAGGGAGAAAGCAAGTCCAGGCTTGCTGCCAAATGCTTTTACCTTGTCTTAGGCCCTGGCATTGTTTTATGTCTTCTTTCCAGTTCTTATAATCTCCAGGACCATTGGGAGACTCACGCAGGTCTCAGGCCACATCATTTTGATAACCCAGCTTGGGACAAGCAGAACTGATTCTAAAAGTGACAAATTTCTTGGACAATCAACTCGTCATCCTTTCATTCTTCTCCAAACTCCCATGACAGCACTACAGACAGATGTTGCACCCTGAACTCCGCTTCTAGACGCTTAGCTTGAATCTTTGCCAGGGACCATTCAGGAGAGAGAAACAACAGTTGGCCAAGACATAGGATATCCATATGGTAGGGTGCCCTTCCTTAGCTTTGCGTAACTGGTGAAGAAATTAATCTTGTGGCTCAGCTTATCTGCTCTCTAAAGAAGTACCAGCAATTCGTAGCTGTTTAAAATCTCTATAGCCATCTTGACTTTTTCTGAGTGTGGTCTAGCTGTATCTAATATCTTTATAATGTGTATGTGTCTATTTATCATATACATTTCTGTCTGTTGGTAAATCATCTTTGTCACCCAGAGGTTCAACACGGGCGTATGCATTTACACTTCAGATTTTTGCATGTTGCAAGCATTATTGCTACGTAATTTTCATATTCATTGCTGTATGTGTAAAGATGCTGACATCTTACTTCTTTTTATGCTTGACAGCATACGTTGCAAAGTGCCTACCTCATGCCCTGCTTCCTCTGAGATGCCCAGCAAAAGAGAGAAAACTCTGAAAATTAGTAGCTGGTAATGTTGTCTTTTCTCTCCTAGGCTTATCTGTGTCCTTGTTATTACCTCCTTTATGACCATTTTTATCTCCTTTGTGATATTTTGATCGGATATGGTCTTTCCCAATTCCCTACCTTTGACTCAAATGTACCAAAGCTTTTCTTAAGTTATTTTTCCGTGCATCTCTAGCTTTTCTGAGTAATATCGGTGATGTTCAGGTATGTGCTTCGTTCGAGGGGTACATCATTTGCTCAGATGAATACGTCAGGTTGCTTATTCCTAGCAGGTTTTTCATTCAGGACTAGTTTTGGGAGAAAGCTGGGAGCTTCATTGCGAAGCCAGGCACCCTCAGAGCCCAGTTCCAAGTCTGGATCATCCAGGTCAAAGCTGACTATAAGTTTTTCAGGGGAGATTTGTTGTGTTTCTCTGGGGAGGTACCAGGTGCCCTGTCTACATTTCAGCCTAGGTTAGAGCTCAGAGCAAGAGAAAAGCCAGAGCTGCGGTTGAGTGGGGTTGCTAGTACAGTTTCTCCTATCTCTCTTTTATCCCTGCTAAATGGAATTTCTACTACTAGGTTTTTATTTTGGTAACAGGGGATTGAATGATAGCTGCAGTGGCCCCTCCCGAGCCTTGCTTTTAGCAGTCAATAAAGGTTGAAGACTATCAACGGCAGTCACAGTGGGTATGGGTATTCATAAAGAGTCTGATCTTTTTGTGTTCCTGGGGCAAACGACCACTTAGAAGAAAAGTAAATTCTGTGAACAGCATGATGACTCTGGGGAAGTGGGAAGGAAGAGGTGTTTTTGCAGGGCTGGCAAATAACCACATCCTTCATTTTGCTTGCAGAGGTTTCTTAACTCCATTGCTCTTCCTTGAGGACTTGTGCGCACGGAGAAATCATAGGGAAAAGCAGTCATACATTCAGGAGTAATACATTCAAAGAGTAAGCAGGCATCAGTTGTTGTCTTGGAAAGCCAATGTCAAGATGGGGTCAGGTCATTGATGTTCCTCCATTTCTCTCTCTCAACACAAGTTGATCATTCTCTCTCCATTGCTCCTTGTTTGTCAATAATTGCAATCTTTGACCTTTTAAGGTACAAATGCATAATGAATTGGTTTAGTTAAATGTAAAATCTACCTCACTTTCCTTATGCTTTCTATTTTTTAAGTGGCTATGCAAGGGATAAAAGTAATGATGACATACACAGTATTTTCAGGCTACAGAGTCTTTTCAGAGGACAGTTGTCATTTAAAATGACTTTATTCTATACAATGATCTTGAATATTGTCATTCTGTGATGCAGACTATGCATTCTTTGCTATTGAAAAAAAAATTAAATAGTCAAGTCACAGTTTTGAAAAGTGGCTGCTGTGAATAGGGAGTTACTATATTTTATCAAAAATGTAATGAGTTTAATGTACATAGTTACACAACACTCGAGTGGCTCTTCAGATTAAAGCCTGCCCAAAATACATGTTGACACAATAGACTGTAGCTGCTCCAGTCCGGTCCATCACTGCAATGTACTACAAATTGATTCTGAGCGCATATTGAGTACATATCTCCAGAGAGCTGCACTTTGGTGCTTGCTCAAAAGCAGTAGCAAAAATGAAGTGTGGTACTTTATGTGGCCAGAACTTAATTTTTGATCACTTTGGTTTATCTACAAGCTACATTTCTGTAAACATTCAAACATATTTGTTGTCCATGAGTGTAACTTTTTAAAACCCACTTTAATTGTTTTGTGCTCCAAAGAGAACTTCAGGAAAAAAATACTGTTTTCACATTGACCTAGATGAGAATTAGACCAGATGACTTAAAAGTCTTTGCAGCTATCCAAAATGATTGGTCAATCAGGAGTCAATCAAAGGTTTTACCTTCATAACTAGGTACTATTACAGGAACATAGACACTTCTCTGTCCCTAGGTATTGCATTTAAGCAGATGGTGTAGTGGTATCTTATGGAGAAGGTCACTATTAATAGAGATGCGCGGCTTTGAGAATGATGCCCAAGTGCTCCCCAGAAAGAAATGGGAGATAAAAGCTAGGTGAAGATTGAGATCATTCACAGGACAGACTCACTACTAACTGTCCTCTCCTCAGCATAATCAAAACATCTCCCTCTGGAATACTTCTCCCCTCCTTGTGTTTCGTCAGCTCACTGTTCTGCCTGCCCTCTTGCAATTTGGCATGGTCATTTAACGCTTGGTGTTCATTTTGCGATTCCCTGCTCCTCTGTTCTTGAATCTTTGTGCTACATCTAGAAGCACTAACCTACAAACCGCTGTTATGTAGCAGTCCAGTGTTTGGAGATGGCAGGAAATAAAGCACAGTCTGGAGGAAATAGTTTCTACAGTGTAAAAAGATAAATAGAGGGAAATAGCTAGATCTGTCTAAACAGATCTCTCCAAGCTGCTGTATGTGCAAATCTACTACAATCTTGGACTGATGTCTTAAAGAACAATTTAGATAGCTTGAAGGACAAAAATAATGCTGACATAATTGTCAGTGAATAAGTTCATTTTACATAGAATAAGTTCATTTTACATAGAATTATTTTTTCTGTAAATGCGTGTGCATGGGAACTCATGAACAATATGGCATGCTTGCTAGGAACGTTACAGCAAGTAGAACTAAATTTTTGTGAGGAACAGAGAGGAAAACATTAATGTGCTATAGTGTTGGGCACTAAAATGTTGCCACACAAGAGTGTGTTTTAATGGTGTTGAAAATGCACAGAGCTAAGTTGGCATCTGCTCTAAGTCAATGTGATTGTGGTGTTCCACTTGCGATAGTGGGTCTATGTTAATTTATATCAGATGAAGTCTGAACCCGAGTCTGTGAAATCGTTTGCAGCTGTATTACCCTAATGTATTAACTGTCAGACCTTGTGGCCTGACTGTTATACAGTTTATTGATGTTTCAAGAAGATACTACATAGTTCAACTTCACCGGGTATTTTCCATTAATCCTGAGCAAGCCCATTAAAAAATAGTAGCAGATCTTGACAAACGCTGTTTATTATCGTCCGAATAGTTTGTGATCTTGTGCTTGTGAGTGTAAAGTGATAATTCAGGATTATGTTCAAAGAAACGTAGCGTGAAAATTGGTGTATAGGTTTGTATTAAAGCTGTACAAATGTGTCCAGTTTACTGCTGTAATACTCAGACACAGTTATCAACCCCTGTTCTACTTTCTTCATTACAATGATGCTGTTCAGGCATCATCTGGGGATAACCTAGGGTATGATTGCCTCTTCTCAAGTGAAGCCTCCATGCACCTCAGCCCAAAAACGTACCCTGGGGCCGGTAGATTGTCAACAAAAGCTCAGCCTTTCAGAGCCAGACAAGGAAGAGGTCTAAGATCTGGACTTCCATTTGCTTTTGTGGAGGTTCCTGTCTTTATGTTGCAGTTACCTTCCACTCAGTACTCTGCATTGTCTCCAGCACAACGGCAGAAATGTACCAGCAAATGGAAAAATTGGGACAGAGAGCTGGAATTTTATACATAACTAGGAATTAATTTCTTTGTGGTTAGTGGATAAAATAATATGTATTTCCAGGGGGCAACCCACAGTAAGAGTTGGTGTTTTAGGTCAAGATGAGTTTCATTTAAAACAATATGAAGTCAACGAACTGAATTCCAGCAGGCTTTGTACCGGATCCATAAAATCCCGGTGTGTTCAACAGCAGAAAGATAGAATGAGGACATTTGTTTCATGGGGAGCCTGTAATATAGACTAGTGTTTGTGGCAGCCTTCTAAATATGCATTTATGTGCAGTCAAGCTCATAACTTTGTGTATGTGTGTGTATTGCATGTATACAATTTGGAGTAGAATTCTTACAGCATTAGGAACAATGTCTGTTTTGTTGAACTTGTACTATTATACATCATGTGTTTTTCAGCCACTCGTGAATCCTGTAACTTTCCATTGAAGGAAAACCTTTGCCGGAAGAAAAAAAAAAAAAATCACCTTGTTCATTTGTTAGTGAGGCTGCTTGAAAAGAGTCCTCCAGAAAGTTGGTTTGGCCCTCGGTCTGACTTGTGAGCTTTGCTGTGTTAAATAAAACCTTGGTGATAGAGGTAAAGGCTTTTGTAAACCTCTGCACAAACATGGGTGCCCAGAAAAGTTGGAAAATATTGTTGACTTATTCCATTATGCCAGGTGACAATCAAATTTGATCAAATTCGTTGCTGCAGACAGAGTAGGCAGCTGTGCAAGGACCGGTGCCTGCAAGGCCCAGTGGTTTGGTCTGAGCTTAGCATACGAAGGCTAGGTCTTGTTTCAGACTTTCACAGGTGAAAAGAGCCTTGAACAATCTTACAGGTTTAAAATGCAGGAATAGGACCTATAGATAAATTTTACTATCTCAAAATATGGCACAGTCAATGATAAAACTATGCAGAAAATAGGAAAAGCAGAGCAGCTTTGGAACATGAAAGGAATGAAAGCGGTAGCTGGCTTCTAACTTAATAAATGTCTACAGTGAAGTTGTCATCACTGTTCCCCAGCATGGGTGTGAGATCTGGACAATTACAGTCATTAAGTTATGCTCTGGAGTTGTTACCATATGTAGTGTCTTCATGCCCTTGTATAAAATGAGATCCTGGTAATATATCCTGATAAATAAAACAAGATACAGAACAGCGACGTGTCAGAGCATCACCTACAAGTCAGCATCAAAACTATGTTTGTCCTCCTTCAGCTCTATTGTTCTAAACATCTGGTTTATGTGTCAGGAGACCACCAGCAGTCGATCTTTACGACTGGTTAAAATACACTGAATGACTGGGGATAACTGAAATGCTACCAAGGCAAGCGCAACGTTCAGCATCTCTCGTGTGGCATCATCACCCCTGTAGCAAGAGAGAGTAAGGCACAACTCTCCAACGGGTCAAAATGTGTGGCCCAGGGCCGCGCTGGCCTGTGCGAAAAGCCCTTACCGTAGATGTTCAACATCAAAAGTGACTGAGAAAAACAACTGCAAGAAATACAGAAAGCTATACTCATGTCAGGTTTGGCTGTTGACCTGTGACAAGAAAAGACTTTTTTCTCATCAAAGAACCCACTAAAAGCAAGTATTTCATTGTGGTTTGTTTTTTTTTTTCAGCATTCCCCACTTAGTTCAGATGTTACAAAATTGTGAAACTATAAACAGATATTTTTGAGGTAAATTCAGAACTCTCCACCTACTGTTTGCATTTTGTAGGCTACCCTAGTGAAAATAAGGAATTTTACACAAGTATGACTAGGAAGTACAATTTATGAAGTTGTTTTCTGTGTACATGATGATGAATCATTACGCTTATTTTAAATTAGTTAACAAAGGATTTGTGATATCAAGAGAGACTATACCTGGCAGAGGCAATTAAAAAAAAAAAAATAAATAAAAAGATGGGAGAGCTGGGACTGTTCTGGAAGAACCTTACCTCTGCAATTCCTGACCACTGACTGGCTATTTTTTAAAACCATAAATACACTTAAATGCTGTACATAGCATTTTGCTTTTGTTTTTAATTAAAGAGAGAAACGAAAATTAAGACTGAAGCTTCTAGAGCTGTTTGGTCTGATATTGCTGAAACTTCGGTTCCCTGTGACCAACCTCTCTTGAGTATTCAGGAAATCTCTTAATCTTTATTTGTCAATGTGTATTTAAAGATTGGATAATTTCTGCATATTTAATACCTGGTTAACTCCTTGGTGCTAGCTAAACACATTTCCATTAAGTAAAATTTGTGGTTGTGCTGGTCTGATTAACTAACAGTCATTCTCTTTCAGTGTCATTTAAGCTTCATCTATTTCCTAGGGGATGTCTCCTTAGTATAAAATTCAGTTCAATTACTGCAATAAAATTGTAGCAAGGTTTAGCACCATAACATTTTCTTTCCTCTTCACTTACCCTTACAAAGAAATCTGGACACGACCATTTCTGGGAGCGGAGAGCACCAGCCCACTGACGTGCAGGATGCTACCCAACGATCGGCAATCAAGGTATTTAACACAAAAACAGTTCTACAAATCCCTTCTACAAAACACCCCATGTGCTTCCCAATGCCCACGGAGCAGGAAAGGCTTTGGTCTGTGTGGTTTTCTCGGAAAAATGCACTGAGTTCACTGTAGGTAATCTGGTCTGTCTAGCTGGAGATAAAGACTGATCTCGCCCTGCAAAAGATTCCAGTAAGATGGTGGTAGTATTTCCCTCTTCTCCTTCCTTCGGTGGTTGTTTGAAAGGCCAAAATAGTTGTTTCTTTTAGCATAAACAACAATTTCAGTGAATTTCTGAATAACCAGTGCTCACAGCTGTCATCTAAATCAAAATCCTAGCTGAAAATCCAGTACTGCAAATGAGCTTTCTGACAGAATTTGTGAGAATTGGAGTTCCCAACCTAGAAAGATCATTTCCTTCAAACATCATTTGCTCCTCAGAGCCATTAATATCCACAAAATGGTCAAAAATACTCTGCTGCTGAACTACACGTGGAAGTTCGTGGATTGTGGGACTAAAGCAAAATTTTTGTAAACATTTTCAGAGAGCAAAACAGGTTCTGTTGACGCTTTCAGGAGCTAACTGTTTGCCTCTAGGCAGAGAGCAAACATGGAAAATTTCAGACCCGCGGGAATTTGAGAAAATCAACAGCAACTGGGTTAGGAGGGCTACAATCACCGTGGTGGTTCAGCTTGAGCTGCCGCCTTTGCCGTTCCCATTGCCGCAATCTACGCGTGGTATCAGATACTCCTGCTAAAGCGTAAGGACTCTAGTATGCTTTATCTTTGGAAACAAAACTGGGCATGAAGCCAACAATAAAATGGAGATAAAACCGCAATAGCTGCTGTCCACCCGATGTCAGGTTTGGCCTTGAATCTCACCGCTGTGCAAGAGGTGGGGAGGGGGACCTGGAGGCTTGTGGGGACAGAGATGGTCATTGCCCTCTGCCACCGTTGTTGGCTTGTATGACAAATGTGTCAATAATGTGGAAAACACGTTATTTATTATTTAAAGCTGCAGCAAGCTGTGTGACAGCGATTCAGACTCTTCGGAATGGGTCTCTCTAGGCTTGCAGAGTCACTGCCATTTGCCTTTTAGGCTTGGGTAAGATGCAAATTTGAGGGGTGCCAGTATTTGTGCGTGCGATTCACAGTGGGACCAGGATGAGAGAGACAGAAACAGTGTCCGTGTCTGTGAAAACAACCACCAAAAAGTAATCTGGTATTTTTCCCAAGCTCTCACAATGTTCACATTAAAACAACAAGTAATATGTAGCCCATTTCTAGGCAGAATTATGAATCACGGTCTTCTGGGAATGCTGGCTTGTACACCTATGAAATTGGAATTTGTGCAGACTTGAAAATAAGCTTTCTCGTAATACTTTCCTTGTTTTCTTTTTCCTAAAGTCTAAAGAGAAAGGTCTTGCCTGCATGTAAAAATTGCAGTGTTATAAATAATTTGTTCTTTCCCTTTCGAGACTGACAGTAAAAATGGAAATGTTTGCTTTCAACCTAGTTTGTTTTCTGTTGACTTAATTTGATAGCTGTCCAGATAAAAATATTAGCTAATATATTTTGACATATTTACTTAGAATGTGTGTGACATCAGCTAGCTGTTACTATCTTAGGCAATGTCAGAGTGATGTCATGCAGTCACTTTATTTTAAATGAATTAAAGATGAAATATGACTCCTCTGTAGGTTGTTAGACAAAGTGTAGTGTCCATGAAGCTATACAGCCAAATGCATTTTGTATGAGCTTATAAGTATTTCAGATTTTGTTGCAATAGCAGAAATACTGATCTGGTGTCTAATAGATGGGAGAAATAAAGTACAACTCAAAACAGGATCTTTTTTCAAGATATTTATCGTTGCGTACTTTATAATTTTAATTTATATTTGCTGTCTAACCTGTTTTTCTACAGTCTTGACATTCACAAATACAGCCATCGACTGTTGCTATGACTGATTCATGGAAGAGTATAAATTACCAAATTAATGCCTCTGCATATTTTCTGCACTTAAGCTAACGGTAGGGGAATGTGTGTAGGTGACCTCAGTGCCTTAAAACCTAACATAAATATAAAATCACGAAAATGATCTCACTCCTTTATAGATATGCCCAATTTGTATTGGGAGTGTGCTTAAAATTTCTTCATTTGTCCAGCCTTTAATTACTCAGCAATGAAGCTATTCCTTAGTTGAAATAACAGTAATACTGGTTGGTTCAGATGGCT
The DNA here is from genome assembly GCF_000690535.1 of Cariama cristata. Classification (NCBI taxonomy): domain Eukaryota; kingdom Metazoa; phylum Chordata; class Aves; order Cariamiformes; family Cariamidae; genus Cariama; species Cariama cristata. The sequence continues at coordinate 20,235 of NW_009623601.1, forward strand.
TAGAATGATATCTGGATATAAACAAAACCAACCAGAAATTCATGCCAAACTGATCATATTCGTATGTGATTCCCTGTATGTGGAGTCACAGATTGCAAAAGTCACAAATCGGCTTCAAACAATTCAAAATGACCCTACGGTAACTGATGAGGCAAGAGTTGTGATTTCCAGTTTTACTATGTGCTTCTTGGCTTTCTTTGGAACACCTTCCGCGGCCCCAGCTCCGAGGCACACTTCACGACTGTATCCTAGACTCAGGGCTGCAAGCCTCACACTTGTTTGGGTGTAATAACCCTAATTTCACAGACGTCAAAGAAATCAGTGACGGTTTGCTCCAGATTAGGTGGTGGTTGTTGTTGTTGCCTTTGTCCTTATTTCAGCTGCTAACCCCTTCATCTACGGCAAACGATTAGTAAAACATCCTTACCAGGTAAGGAGTTCCTCATCTAAAAACCAGATTTTCCTGTGAATGTTTTTTACTGTCTATAGCCACTGTCCAGCAGGCGCTTTGGTTGAATTAGGAGTCCCACGTGTAAGAACATTATTGGTCTTGGGCCTCCGTTCAGGTGAAGCAGAAGGAAAGTTGACCAGTTAAAGTCAAGGCTGGAGTTAGCGAGTCCCTGGTCAGGACACAGCTCTGCAGGTGTTGGTCCAAACCCACCTGCAGCTCAGCCCAGGGGCTTCCCAAACTCCCAGTCTGTGCCCCTGTGCTCTGCAGAACCGACGATCTTGGGAGGTTTGCCCGTGGCATTCAGATGGCCAGGGCTATTTGCTCAGTTGTCTCCATTTGGGACCTTTCTCTTTGCCATTAGCAATTAAATTCTGCCTCTGTAGGCCTGCTTACTGCTGGCTTGATATTTGTTTGCCTGCATAGCCGCAAATATTAATCACTTCAAGACAGGCCAAGCCAAACCAAACAGAAAAACCTCAGCAGGCCAAGATGCTTTTACCTCCATGTGCCCGGAATAAGTCTGCTAATGGCTGAGCTGCCACCACCAAGTTTATTGACTTTCCTATCACACCTGAAAAGTCCACTTTAAAAAGTATGCAATAGTAACAGCAGCGTGATACATATGTCTAAATATTTATGATGATACACTCTCTTTAATTTATAGTGGGTACCATCACTTATTTAATGGAGAATTTAATTAGATTCCAAGATAGAAGCAGTGACCCCATGGACATGCTTCCATAATTAACAGGAGGGCTAGCAAAGAAGACAAAATCCAATTTTTTTCAGCTTCACGAAGATCTGGTAAAAGAAAACTTTTGGTAGACACTGTAGGATACCGACAGGCATGGTATGAAAAACGAGTTCTCAGTACGAAGGGAGAAGAGTTCTCTTCAATTTAATTTGTTGTCCAAGGTTAATTGGGGAACAAAGTACTTGAGCTTCACTTGAAATAACTGCGTAAGACTGGAGACTTCTTTACAAATTTGAACTCCAAATAAGACCCTGGCTTCATTTTTTTGAAATGTGTTTATTTGTACCTAGTTGCCTGTCCCTGAACTGAATCCAGAAGTTCGCACTCTCTATGCATTGCTCAAAGTGGTTGTTTCAGTCGTGACCAAGTGAGGAAACCAGAGAAATGTCTGCACGCCTTTGCAAAGTTCTCCCAGCCTTCCCGCTCTAGGAAGGAAGATGCCATAAACTGAGTCTCAACGCTGAAGAGCGATGGAAACGTATGAGGAGGACAGGCTACTGAGGTGGCCGTCTGAGCTCCAGGAGTCCAGTGATGGCCCATAACCAAGGGACACTGCTGGCTTGGTCCTGGCCCGGGAGGTGCATCAGAAAAGGGACTGTGATTAGTTCCGACGCTCCTTATTGACTCCTTATGCTGTTCAAACACGTATTTTGAGAAATTCTTGCTTTGAATTCACTGGCTGTGTATCTCAAAACTAGGTCTCTCCAGCCACGTGAAGGCAGGAGGAGCTCTTGGCACGTGTGTGCACAGCAGCCGGGGCCAGAGGAGCAGAGCCCCGGCCAACTCCGCACACGGATGCCTGCCAGCCGGGGCACGCTGCTCACCCTGCAGCCAGACCTTTGTGCTCAGATATTGATTAGCAAAACAAGCTCATTACAGAATTGAAGAATTTAATTTTGATTAGTTTTGTCTTCCCCCAAGGAAAATTCACAATCTTTTTTTTTTTGCCCTTAAAGACAGTATTTTAGTTCTCATGTTCTTGATTTTACTAGTGACCATCTGGTACTTTGCAGATACTTTAGTGGTGCTGGATATTGATTTCTGTAATGATTCCCGTGCAACCTGGCTCTAATTATTTTAATTTATTTTTTTTTCTGTTTTTAAAGTAGATTAGATGCTATTTTTTGATGTTGGCTCTGGTCGCTTGCTTTTCCTCCACAAGGAAAGGAGAACGTGCCTAAATGTAAATAACTGGGTGTTTTTTGTTTTGTTTTGTTTTAAAAAAAGAAAATTCAGCGAAGTATGTAATGTTCTTGTAGAAAGCCTAAGACGTGCTATGGAGACTGTGTTTTTACTTGTTGCACTAAGCAGGTGTATCTAATGTGCTTTAGCAAGAATTGTGGCCTGCTGCAGATTTCTCAGCTCACCTGATGAGTAAGGACGTGGTGGTCCCGTCCCCCACCAGAGACATGCATCCGCAGGGCGTTTCTTGTTTCTGCGCTCCAAGGCTCTGCTGTATGTACCGCTGTTGAGGAGAAGGCTGCAGCCCCAACGTGGTGGCCAGGGACCCCTTGGAGCATCTCTCCAGACTCACCTGGAGCCAGACAGCAGCAGAGGACCACAAAGGTAGGAGCCATCTCAGTTCTTGATGGCTTTTGCAAACATTGCCTGAAAGCCTGATGCTGATCTCCAGATGTGCCGTTTTGGTGCTTTGGGCTCATCTATACTCCTACTTGGCTGTCCTTTGCTACGCAGCCCCTGCCGATGCTGCTGCCATGACTCTTGCATGCAGTCGGGCTCTTGCATGGAGGTTGCTGCTACTCTGCAGCGCGGGTCCCTCCTAGGACCACGGCTTTCCCCAGCTCCCTACGGGCAAGTCCGAGCTGCCGCAGCTCTGCCCAGGGCTGCACTCACCCCGTCCAGCGTGGAATAGCCCCCCATGCATTTGCGTATGGCACTAGCGGAGAAGCGATCCCAAGAACCTCTTAGAAAATGCTTATTTTTGTGGGAACATCCTACTGCATCCTGTTAAAACATTTATAGCGCGTAGTTCTGTTTTATCATTCCTACATCAATATTGAAGTTTAATATCAATATTAGTATGAAGTGTCTGTAAGGATTTGGAAAATAAGAATCAGGAAGATCAAATATTTTATTTATGCACAGTAAATTTTTAAAGTATCCCTTGTGTTTTGATCGAAAATGCATATTACTGAACAATTTAGTTTCAAAAGTCTTTCTCTGATGTAAGATTTATTAGGTATCTGTGATGGTTTGATTGAAATATGTGAAAAGTCAACGTTGCCCTCACCTGCACCCCGGGCAGTGCTATTTAAAGGTCTCTGCTGTTCTGGGGATCCTCTGTTAGAAGAAACAGTAAATACAAATTCTGTGCAGTGAGTATGGCACGTCTGAAGTGATGCACAGCTTATAAATGGTATATATGTGCCCATGTCTTTTAAAACTGCCCCCCGGCATGACCCCGGGGCTCCTGCCTGCTGCTGCTGACCCAGGAATCGGTATCGTGGCTTTTTGCAGGGGATCTCATTTGCTTCTGCTCTTACGAGCAAAACCCTGTAAATACTAACAAGAGGTCAGGCAGCCGCAGGTGACTTGCAGATGTGGTTGCAGAGGTCACTGTGGAACAAACTCCATGAGAAGGACCCGGCAGAGCAGACTTCTGCTACAGACTTATTTAGTCGTGGTGCATTTCAAGAGCACTCATAGATGCATATTTTAATACTGCAGTGGAGTTCTGAAATGTTTTCAGACAGACTTCAGCTCCCTGGGAAATTATTATAATTGTCATGATGCACGTATATGGAACTGAGCTTTTTTTAAAAGTTAATAATGGGCAATTAATAGTTCCTAGGTTTTTATTTGTAAGACAACATTTTTCCCTCCTTTGCAATAAAATGTTCTAAGTAAGAATAATACTGTAAAAACGAAAAAAGAACTCCCTTTAGAGACAAATTTGTTCATTCTTAGTAATCTTTTTCAATTTACTGGCAAATAAATGTGTGCCTTTAATTACTAATTAATGTCACATAACATTCCCTTCACCTCCAGATGAAGGTTCCAACATGAGCTATAGGAGGCTTGCTATATTTGGTGAATATCATTTACATAAGTAACCTCTTTAAAATATTGCAATGGTTACCATTAAATCCTGGTATTTTACAGTTTATTATAATTTTTTTAATTTCTGAGTATTTAGAAGTGTGTTGTATCCATTTCTTCTTGAAACTGTAGTTTATGATAGCATTTTGTTACTGAAGGTAGAAGGATAGATTCTTGCAGTTAGTCCCTGTTTACATCCCTGCTTCCATATTTAATTTCATGCATTCAGGAACTGAGCCAAATTCCGGTACAACTTCACCACGTTTTGCTAATGTCTTCGGTGTGGATCTGACAGCGACCGCTGTCATAGCAGTGCCGTTTCTCCCTGAAAATCTGTTCTGTGTAGAATAGCTTAAATTATAATTATGGTTTAATACATACATATACATCTATATACATATGCATATACAGGGATAGATGCATATGTATTTATATTTGTGTGCCTGTGTGTATATAAATATAACTCTTCAAATTTATATAAGCTTCTTTTCCTCTTCTAGGATACTGCTCAGTCTCCCTGAGTTTGGCCAGCTATGATTTTTCTTAAATCACCTGTATCTGACTGAGGATCCTGCTCTTAATTTAAAGCTAAAGGATAAGTCTCTTCATTGCAGAAGAAAATTATGACTCTGATTCCCCCTACGAAGTGAAAAGCGAGGAGGTGAGAGCCAAGCGCCCGCATCCTGGGATGGAGCTGCCGTGGCCGGCTGTGCGGGGCCCCGTGAGCCCCATCGCTGGGTTTTAGAGAGCTGGGAGTTGGGTTCTCCATAAGACCTTGCTGTTAAAATGCAGACCCTTCCAGAAGTGCCCTCTCTCCGGGTGCCTTCCCGGGGGTCGGTGGTTAGCTGGTATGCCCATGCGGGATGAGGGCGTAAACAGCAGCTCGTATCGTGGTCTAGGGAGATGCTGCTGTCATCTGTTTTCTACGGGACCAAGCACATTGTCATCAGTAAATAAATAAGCTAAGAATAGACTAATTCTGGGCAGACAGACAAGTGTTTCTGATTCTTACTATCCCACATGACAGCAGTGGGCTTTGCAGTCACATATGACCTTCCCCTAACTGTGTTCACATCACTTTTACTTTTCATCATAAACAGCTATAACTAGTGAAAACAAGTCCGTAGAATTTTCACCACTTCAATATAAACGGTTTTAAAGATTGACTGGAACAGCACCTCTTATTTTTTTTTTAACTTAGCAATGATTTTTTTTGGCATGGAAAGCATCGCTACTGGTTTATTCCTTTGCTCAAAGAGATAGCTCCAAAGCATGCGTATAAGCTTTAAACGTAACACTTGTGCCCTTTTCTGCCAAGGTTGTTTATTGGCATATAGAGAAACAGTTTGTGATTAATCAGACCGTTCATTACAGCCGTTTATTTTACACAGGAGCACCACAGAAGTAGTTATTGGAGGCGGTGGCGACATTGCGTGATCAGGATCCCTGTCCGAGGGCTGGCATATAATTATAGAACTGCTATCATTTCCATATTGCCAGGATGCTGCCAGTAAATATTAATGGGTTACTTTTTATTCATTTAGCCTGTGTTTTTGAAAGATGCCTAAAAACAAAAAGATCATATCTGTATGTTGTTTTTTAATTTATTTTCACCTTTTTGTCTCCTTTGGAGACCCCTAGTGTATCCGCACTTTGTTTACCACAAATTAAACCTTAGCTGATTGTTTACCAGACTGAAGACCCTTGTGCATTACTCCAGCACTTTCCCTTTTTTTAATAATCACAACCTGGGATTCATTTGCAAGAGGCCCTAATCTGCATGAGAATTATACAATTAACTTTTGATTAACCGCCTAGTTCTTTTCGAAACCGCAGTGTATAGGATACTCTGCATTTAAATAATTTTCCTTAAATTGGGAGCAGGCCTTTCATTAAACCGGTGAGTTTGACTAAACAACAACATTTGGAGATAATCAGGATCAAAACAATAGGCAAGGCTGCAAGGCTAGAATGTCATCTTTAAATATAACAGCTGAGATAAAGGCACCCAGATTGCGCCTTATCGAAACACAGAAAATCAAAGCGCTCTCTTGTCTGTGGCAAAATACCAGGCCCTAGTGTTTAGGGCGACCATTGTTTGGGCCTATAAGTGTTGCAGGATTTGCATTCAGAGAGCCGGGTCTAACACACATTACATCACGTAGGGTACTTATCTTGGAGTCTGACAATAATTATCAGGAAGAATATACTCAGAATGACTTTTTTGTGATTTTTATGCATCCCCAACACAAGGAAGGGGAGATAACAGCATTATGAAAAAGGGGAGAGTCTCCAAAGGCTCTCCCTGGAGCTGCGTTCTTCGATTAAATTTGCTATGCCACTCTGGTGTGCTGAACAAGTGGAAAGAAAGACTATGAGGCTTTTATAGAGGGTAATAATAGTCCTGAACACAGCCCTTACCAAAAGATAAGATCCATTGTCAAAACAAACAAAAGAAGCGGTATTAAACACCACTTGAAGAATATATATGAGCAAAGTTTTAAATCCTTGGCTTTTTTCATACCTTGAACCTGGCTCTGTCATGTGGCCGTGTTCTAACCAGGCGGCTTTGCAGGCACGGAGGCTTTCACCGTGCCTCTTCCCTCTGTCCTGCACCGGGGGGGTTTGTGGTGGGGTCTGTCTGTGGTTCCAGGAAAGATGGAGAAGGGACTTAAACCATCACAGCCCAAGTTTGGTGTCTGCTCTGGTTTTTTGGGGTTTTTTTTTTTGGTTTTTTTACGTATTTGCTGACCATCCAGTATTTGGTTCCTATAATGCCTTTGTTGAAGGGCGCTGTAATAATTATTGCTCATTTTTCACAAGATGGTTGTGCTCTTGCACCAAAGCTCAACTTGCAGCTCAGAAGAGGACGGTTGTGGATGATGTACACCCAGGCAATAATGGCTCAATCTGGCAAAGCTTGGGTGGCAACGTGGTAATTCCCAAGGTCACCCTTTGGCACTGGGTCAGTCTCTCTCTGGCTCCAACGATTCCCAACCTGATGCTTCCTTCGATTTTAATGGAAATATGAGTGTCCATTTCTCTCTAACAGACATAATTTTTGACCTGAAAATTAGGCAATCCAGGTGCACTCTTCCCCAAAAGTGCAAGGGTGATGATTGCCATAGTTGTGAAAAGGGACTGTACGTCAGGTTACAGAACTGTACTGGGAAAAGTCAGGGCCACGAGGTACAAATCGTAAATCTCTATTTTATTTTTTCCCTACAGTTATGATTACTGGGTTAGAAATAGGCGTTTGGCAGCAAGGATGGCATACGGAGAAACAAATGTATAGATAATCTATATGCTAATTAAAGCGGCGCTGAATTTGACTGCCAGGTCCGACTACCACAGACATTTAAGAAAGACAAAACTACTTAAAATAACAGGTACGTTCTGCCTGTTACTTGTAGTTAAATTTAAAGGCCATTTCTGCATTTTGATCTTTGGGTTGCTTAAGTTATTCCACGCTTCCATCGTAACCTGCTGTCGGCATCGCCTTGCTCTCCACCTCACTTCTGCTCACCGATCTCCGGTGAAACCAAGCAGAGAGCACAGAGAGGAGCTGCTTGCTCCTACATCTGCTCCCAAACTTCCCTCCACCGATGTGGGAGGCTGCCAAAGCGCGATCAGGCTGGCTGTGATACAGTCAGTGCTGGCAAACCCATCGGAAAACAGAATCAAAGGATTCCCCCCCCCCTCCACAACAAGGCTGCCCGACTAACACGTGCGAGGAGCTACGGATGCTTTCCTGCATGCCTGGTGGCTGTTAGCACGGCAGCAAAACTGAGGCTGTACCCTTAAAAAAAATTGCTTCTGAAAGGCTTTTTTTTCCATGGCACAGTGTATGAAGCACTAAAAATACGATTTAAGAAATGTAAACGACTATGTGAAGGAGAGGAGGAGGAGAAGTTTTCAGGGACCTCAGTGCAAATGACTGGGAAGGATGCTTGCGGGAGCTGTAATCCCAGTGGCTGAATGAAACTGAGAACGAGAACTCAGAGGTATAGTCTGTTTTAAGTGAGAATTCACTAACAATATTTATGAAGAAAATCAGTACTTATCCAAGGTCAGAGGATATGCTAAGATTGGGTGTGGTCAGTACAGTTTTCAAGGATCAAGAACTTTTGATACCATTGAAGAAGGCATTTATTGAAGGAAACAAGCAGAAGGTGTTGTTGGATTATCTAAGAATGACCACAAGCCATCAGGGAAGCTTGGTAAGACGATTGGAGATAACCCCCAGCAGAGAGAAACACACCCAAAGGTGTTTCTGAAAAGAACAGCCAAGACTTGCTGTTGCTTTTATCTCTTTATCTGCTCAATAACCAACAGCAGTATGCTCATCTCAAAGTGGTATGTGCCAGTCAGAAGTGGGACTAACGGAGGAATTTTGCCAGCATCATAGCAAATGCACATGAGAACTTTTTCTGATGCTGTGTCTTTTGCATAAAGTATCCCACGTGTTTTTAGAATATGTGTGTGTGTACATATATATCTAAAAATAGTATGTTTTTAGCAACAACAGAGGCAGTAAGTGCAATCTCCCGTAAATATACTGCGTCTACTGAAGCAGAGAGGGCTGAACAGATTTTAGCTCAGCTGCTGCACCTGCTTTTCCGTCTGCTGCCTCCTCGCTCTCGGAGCTGCCTGCCGGCCCCCAGCTCCTCCATGGCTCGGCCCCCCAACCTCGGACCCTCTCCCGAGGCCTCTCCAAGCTGACTCCTGGAGATCTGCTGGCAGGAGGGAAGTTGAATCACAGCTCCCTTGCCTGGGGACTGATAAACTTGGTTTGGGTAGTGCTCAGTGAGGAAGGGCTGGAGAGGCAGAGGAGGGAGTGAGGGGACGTGATTGGAGTCCAGGGAAGCGAATGATTCATTTGGTACCTCAGAAAGTTCAGAAGTTCAATCCTCACAAAGCTTTGGTGGTTCAGATAAGTATCTTTATAAAGGTGTGACCCTTTCAAATCTTTGTTTCAGCCTTCTCTTTTTTTTTGCCTTTTGCTCTTAACTCCTTTTCCTAAGCTTTTATGGCTTTCAGGGGACCCCTTTCTTCTCCTAAATTGAATCCAGGTCCTTGCTTCTGTTCCCTTCCTGCTTGTTTTACCCTTTCTTCCCCCCAGCAGACTGAGTACCTTTTTGTTAGCACAGTGTCGAGTCACTTGTGCTATTCAATTCTTTATAATGTGCTATGTGCCGATGATGGAGCGTGCCTCATAACGCACAAGCAATCCCAAGCATTCAGGAATTGAGGTGAGTCCCCCAGATCATGTCCTTTGGCTTAAAAATAAGATTGTAAAAAGAAAAATGTCATTGGCGTCCCTGTATTTGGCTTCTTTTTTTTTGTAACCTTATGGGTACTTAAAGAAAAAAAAAAAAAAGGAAAAGGAAAGGAATCCGAGACGTACAAAAGAACAGCTTTGTGAGTAACGCTAAGTATCATGGGGCTTGTGATTAAATCTGTATATAACATTTGAATGGAGCAAGAGAAGATACTTTATTTCCTAAGTAAATCAAAGTGCTTCGATATGGAATAAACTGCAGGACTGTATTTATATGCTACTCTCAGCTGCTCTTGTAGAGCATCACACCCACCCAGGGCATACCAGCAACCAGCAGCAGCCCTGATGCAGCCAACCATAAGAGTTTCTTTAGCACACAAAATAGAAGTCTGATTTTTCAACTTCAGCTATTAAGAGCCCGGCAGCACTGCCAGATGCCGACAAAGTAAGGGAGCTGCGGTCCTGCGGTGACCAGCACGTACCTCTGCCTATGCCTCTGCCGGGATGGAGGGGATGAACCTTTGGGGGAGGCCATGGAGGGAGGGTGACGGCTGCTCATCCCCGGTTCCTGCAGTGTGGGGAGGGAACACAGGCAACGGTGGCATCGACCCGTCCTCGGTGTGTTTGTGCCGCCCGTGGTCGCAGGGAGAGGGGCCAGGGGGATGTGAAGGCAAGACCTGGGGCTGCTGCGGACAAGGCTGGGTCAAGGTGCGAAACCATTGCTTTTAACACAGATTTCACCAAAAATAGGTGTAAAGTAAGTTGCTACTAAAAGGCTGCAAGGCAGATCTCTTACCAAGGCAATGCAGTATTGCCTCAGGGCAGATAGTTCCCTCTTGTTTGATTTGGGGTTTTGGGGGTGGTTTTTTGACCTAATATTGGTTCTCAAGCTGTTTACTTAGCTGCTTCTTACAAGTGTTATGAGCGATGCCACAGCTTTTCCATATATGTTTTTTGATTTACGGAAAGATGACCAGCAGGCATTCTGCTGCCTTGATGATGGCTGTTGCCTCAGTCGAGCTCCAGCAGACCCAAGTGTGGAGGGGCTGAACCCATGAGGGCAACTCCTTGTCTCTGACAGCCTGGCACAGCCCCTACTGCAGGCTGACCATAGCTAGTCCACTGGCTGAGATTTGAATTCTTCTTAATTCTGCATTATTATTATTTTTTTTAATATGAAGAAATCATCACATTTACAGAAACACTTGATACTAAGATGATGTGGTGATCTTACCAGGACTATGGAAAAGACATGTGTGCAATGTTAAAAACGATACCCCTTTAGAGAACTCTAACAGACTATTACAGATGTTAGTTGGAGGAAGTTATATATTAAAGTTGCTTTATTTTATTGTTTACGCCTCCTTGAACTGACCTGCCTGGAATTGTTTTGCTGCCTTTTCCTTTTTGCCCTGGTAAAGGCTCACCTGCTAGAAAAGCCCAAACTTCCAGTTTTGATAAAACTTCTATCCCAGGACACATCTTGATTACAGGATGAAATTCATGCTCAGGGTACGAGAGTGCAAAAATAGCAATGAGGTCACATTATTCATCTTGGGTGTAGAAAATTTCACCTGTAGCCTTCTTCATCTGAACTCGGCAGATCACAGGGATTGACTCATGTCCCTGCACCCAGATGAACACCTTGGTCGTTTAGCAGCAGGCAAAGCTGGGCTGGAGTATGCTCTCTTTTTGCAAAAAAATATGGTAAACGTTGCTTGTATTTGCACTGGCAGCATTGCTGGAATCCCAAGTCAGTCTTTCATTGGAAAAGACTGTCCAGCTCTAATCTCAGTTTTCCTTTGTGTTATCTAGGAAAGATCTCCTTTCTTTTTATCCAAGCACTGAGGATCATCCAGGGTTTCAAGGCGCATTTACATTGAGTTAAATGAGCCAGCTCAGGTTGTTTAAGACTTTAATTTGTCTGATCTATGTTACGTATCTTCGCAGGACTGAAACAATCTCTGCAAAGCTGCTGTTAGTGATTTCGTGCTTGTCATGAGCTTTGAACGCTCTTCTCTGAACCAAAGTACAACTCAGCCAGGACAACTTTAGCTGATGCTCCTCAAACAGCTGCAAGACCTGGCAGACAGCAGAGTGTATGTATCTTCCTTTTCAAGACAATGCTTTAGTTTGTTCCAGAATTTAAAAGAAAAAAAAAAATTTTGGAAAACAACATCTTGCACAGAAACAAGATGCTCACTTATTTTCTGACAGAGTGGAGAAGCCTTTGGGGGATCTTGAAAGCGTCTACAGCCAGAAGGCATGTGTGAGGTGCAGCAGGACGACAGTCTTGCAGCAGGAGGAGAGGCTTGTAGCTTCTCCACATGACAGAGTCTGGCAGTCTAAGTCAGTAATTATTATGTTTAAAAAACTATTGTAGCAAGTAGGAAGGGAAGCATAAAGCCTTGGAGATATTAGAGTATCTGTGGTTTTTAAAAAATACATTTAAATGAGAGTTTTTACAAGAATTTCTGCTTTCACCCTGCACTGATAGCCAGGAATACAGCTGCTGTTGCATGTGGGGGGACTGTGGCAGGACCTGAGAGGCTGGCATCCTTCCTGCGAGTCCTTCCACCTCTTTCCTTCTGTGGAAAGAGCTACATTTTTGTCTCATATTGTCTGATATTCCCTCTCCCACACCTCGCTGATTTATTAGTTTTCCTTTTCCCCCTCTCTGTCTGACAACACCACTTGGGCATGGATGAGGGAAAAAACACGCCGACTGCTGAGACCCTGCGGTGCGTGAACAGATGCTCTGTCGATCGACGCGGCGCTGAGCTGTCCGGCGAGGTCCGTACCTGAGCTGTACCGATACTGCTCCCTGAAAACCAGTATAACCAGGCAGGTCATGCTTAACAGTATTTGTGTTAATTTAATATAGCAGAAGCACATATGTGACACTCTTGCTATAGGGTGTATAAATTTACAGGAGTTTCATTCTTGCCCGTAATACAGCGTGGAACGTACTTCCTCCATAGCACCTTACTGGGGCTGGGAAAGCATTAGGTATACATCTGGATATTGTGAATGCATTGCCTTTCTAAAAGTCCAAAGCTGACATATAAACTTTTGTGTTTCATCTTATAAACCATCTATTAGCATCCTCTCCTAATAAGGGACTTTTTTAAAGCCTTCCTTGCTAATAGTTGACTTCTTTTTTTTTTCCCCTCAGAGAATTTACAGAACATCTGTAACAGTTTCTAGGTTTTATTTCCAGATTTTAGATTTAGCACATCCAGGTATAAGGCTATGCATCTGTATTAAAGAAACACTTTTTACTGATAAAAATCAAAGTTGATGGATACATTTACAAATAACAGCACAGATACTCATTATCTTCATATCTCTGTCATTCTAGTCACCATTAATTGACTAAGATACTAAAGGTAGGATGTCATCACTGATGACCACTTCTTTTACAGTTCTGAATGACAGGAAAGTTGAGAGTATTGGCAGGGCTGACAGTGAATTTGGGAAGGAGGATGTCTTAAGAGGAAAGATCAGGAGTCCAATTTTGGTCACTTTAAATTAGAATTTGCATGGAGACATTCAGGAGTAGGTGTCAACAGAGAGAGTAAAAGGCAAGGCTGAATGAAAGGAGACAAATTGTGACCAGAGAGGTAGATCTCAGGGTCATTTGTATAAAAATGGACATTAAACTACGTGGATAAGCTGCTCAACCATCAACCTTGTTGTCAGGAGAAGTAAGAGATCTGTTATAGGATGTTCTACAGAAGAAGAAGAAAAGGGCAAAAAAGGAAAGTGATAACCAAAGGGGAAGAGTAAGAGAAGCAGAAATTTCCAGAAAGAGTCGTGAGTGCCAGGGTTTAGTCAAAGGATGAGTAGAGGTTGCTGGAATAGGGTTGAAAGAAGGATGAAGATTGTTAAGAGAATTAGAGAACTGGCCTTCATTTCCCTGAGAAAGGAGGTCTCCTCGGCGGTGTACTGCAGGATTATCCTGTCTCTAGCCATTCTGGGCTGTATTTCAGATTAACTAACAGGCAAATGTATTGTGCAGTTTTATAATCTGGGAATAAAAGCTTCAAAGTGTTGCTCTGGGTGGATTAGACAACCTTCAGAGATCCCTTCCAACCTCAGTTATTGCATGACTCTTACAGGAACCAGTAATATATGGTAAGGCTATACTTCTGAGAAGGTAAAGCTTCTGACCCATACTCATACAGACCTTTTTTTACTATTGTTTGTTTATTTTTTAAAGGAAAACGATCTTTCAGTGCAGGAAAAGGTTATATCTGTATTATGTCATACCAAAGTGGGTTCAGGAAAGGTGCTTTAATGTACTGTCAGAATGTACTGTGTTACCCATCACCGCATAAAGGTGAGGAGTGAGGGATGGTTATTGTCCTAATTGTAGAGGTAGGGAAATGGGATGAAGAAAGCGAGAAGCTCAAGGTCACATTGAAAGTCTGTGACAGAGCTGGAAACAGAATCCAGACTCTTTACGCCAATCAATACATTAATAACGTCAATGACCATCTCGCTTACCTCTTTTTCCCTTACGCATTACCTCAGCGAGGAACTTGCTACTTTCTTAAAAAGCTTGTGAGATTAATCAGTAATGGCAGTCGCAACAGTACCATTTTTGCAATTATAGTTTAATTCTCTCTAAAATTTAAGATGATGAGTGGTGCTGATGGCATTAAGGAGATGCTCCTTGAGGAGGTAAGGTGTGATTGAGCTGCATGGTGTCTCACCTTTAAACTGTCTTGCCTGGCCCTTAGGAAAGTCAGCAGAGAGCAGGTGATATATTTCTGACTGCTACCTTTTAGTTTTGCAAAATAACTCAAAAGCCAATTTGGAATTGTTACAGGACCGTCACTTACGGTAGAGATGCTGCCAGCGTGAACAAACAATAGCAGATAAGATAATTAAATGATTTTAAAGGATCTGTTTTACACTGCTTCCAGTCTAGCAGGAGGGAAAAACAAATGAGTTCACAGATTTGCTGCTGAGCAAAAGTTATTGGTAAGTAGTTGAATTCACAGAGCTCGTTTCTTTTTGCAATGCATTTTACATCAAGTCTCGTTTTTGACTTCCCGAGTCAGAAGAGCCTCATTCTCTCGCTGGTGCTGAGTGAAAACTCTACAGTTACATGCCAGCAATGTTAGAGTGGGGCTTCTCATGCTTTATCACATTATTTTTGCTATCACTTCAAGGAAATGGACACTTGATTCATCTTCTTGAGTATATTGATTCAATCCTCCTTTTAATTTAGCACTGGAGGAGGCTATTAGCCTCCATTCACATTTACAATAAGATAATATAACCTGATAGCTGTTCTCCCAATCCATTATGGAAGAGGGATAAAATAGTTTTGTTTCTGTATGTAAGGATCTATTGACTTATTCTCCTCAGCCGCATTTATAGCAGTTGCTGTCCTCAGTACTGTATGTCTTAATAGCATTTCACCGAGGTGGAGTATTGATGAAAGCTCCCTCTGAAGAGCAGAGATAAAGGCATGGGTAATGCCTTTCGCTTGAAAAAGGAATCCAGCTTTTTCCCTTGAACTTCTATTAGCTGTATTAAGGACTGTGCAAAACAAACACCATCCTGTCATCACCATCAAATCGTTCTTTTACAATTCTCAGACTGTAAACCTAAGCAAGTTTTCTCCTGGCAGCATCCTCGCTCCATCAGCATCGCCCGAGGCCCCTCCAGACTGGCCTTCAGCCACGTCACCCACAGCCAAGCACCAGCACAGCAGATACTTGATCAGACCATCCAGACTGACTTGCGGACTTGAGAACGGCTCATTTATTTCATGTGTTACTGGAAGCCTGTCTTGTCTCACCCCAACACACTGCTGTTGCCTTAGGCAGCTCCATGGCGTCAGCTCAAGCACACTTCCCCCGTGCCCCAGCTCCGTTCCTGGCCTCATTACTCACAGGTTAGTCACACCAAGATCTTTAAAGAAGAAATTCCTAGGCACGTACTCAAGAACTCTCTTCTTTCATTCAGAAACCAGTGATTTTCTTTTAATTCTTAGTTCGGGACAGTCTTTGGAAGAATAGATGTTATGCCCTGCTGCTACAACTGCAAGCCCTGATGGGGTAGAGAGGTAGCTTCACTGCTAGTTAAAAGCAGGAGGGAGGAAGAGAGGGGAAAATCTCAGAGGTTTTGCTAAAAGAGTATGAAACCCAAACGTGTTCTGCCATAGTACATGCAGAACCAGTTGGTTGCCCCTCCGTTTCAGCCTGTGTGGAAGCCGTGTGGGGTGGTCAGGAGTGGGAGTATTCTGCAGGAGAAAAGGCAGCGTGTGGGAGTGGATGCATTTCACTTCTGCAGCTTCGCCTATTCCTGTGTCTGACGGGGAGTTCGAATATGCTGCTGGGTCTTTGTCGGCCCTTTTATGCTCAATTACCAAAAGCACACGACAACGAGTAACAAACATTACATCCATCTATACCCTCCTATGCCTACCCATAAACCAATAATTAATTTGCAAACTGGAAGATGAGATATACACAGTGGAAATTTTTTTTAAATATCACCCCAGTCCTGCCTTTACTTGTAATAGAGCAGCAGTGATCCATTTCCTATTTCTATTTGTATTTCTCATACAGAATAAAATACATCAAAGGTTAGTAAGATTTTTTGTGTCGCTAGGAAAAAAAAAGTTTTTGTTCTGTGTAATAACTCACTTTTTCTTGAGAAAAAATCAATATAATGTGTTAAAAAGTCATGATTCTAATTGTTCTTGCCATGGAAAAGGTACGACTGAATTAAATTAATACATAGGAGACTTGTTTCGTTCTGCAGTAACTACTACTGTTCTTTGAAAGGCTGTTCTTTTTTTGAGTTCCTTATCTGAAAAGGTTTACCATGTCTTCATGCAAGTAGTTGTCATGCTTTAGAAAAATCACAAGCAGCAAAAAGTCAGAATTGTCAGTTCAGAAGACACTGCTTGTTCCACTGGGTAAAACGGAGAAAGCAATGCTGGCAAACGATCTTTAGGAAAAAAAAAAAAAAAAAGACGGAAACAGCAGTGGAATGAAGATAAAAAGGGTTGCAGGCTTTATTCTCATTGAAGGTTGGCAACGGGAAATCTGTTGGAGTAGAAGAAGAATATCTGATAGGTCATCTGTTGTGTAATGAAGAATAGAAGACAGAAGACAAGCTAGGAGAAGCAAGGTGATTCCAAACCTCGGAGGAACGTAAGATCTTATGAGAGAAACATGAAAGCAATACCTTTATAAACTGACCAAATTTAATTTACTATCAACGAGCCTTGTAAGACTGCAAGCTGACAAAATCCATTTATAATGTTATGGGTAAGGCTGAAGTCATACATTTTTCTCCTGTGGAATCATTTTATTATGTATTCGTTTCTTTTTTGTGCAGGTTTTCTGATTAAAAATTGCCACTAGGATGTCAAATATTTCCTTGTCCTGTGATATCTGGGCTTAGTTACTCAGTAAGTTATTCTACCTATCCATCTTCTTTAGTCACAATAAAACGTGTTTTCAAAGGACAAGCAAAAGCAGATGAATATGCTGTCATTTAATATGCACGGTTTTCTGCAAAATGTCCATATTGTTCTGCTCTGTGTGTTCCTTGAGAGGCACTGGAGTTGCCAGTATGTTTTGTGGCAATACTTTAAATGTTTGGCCTCGTGATCAACGAGCGTCGTAGCAAACGCATTTGTGATTTCAAGTAGGAAGTCAGGAAATGCTCTGCATGAGGTTGTGGTTGCTGTTCTTTTCATTTGTGACGCTTGGAGACATGTGAAAACTGGATTCTTTACTCTGGGAAGACGTTTGGATGAGATGCGGTAAGAGCAGATTGGCATCGCATTATGGGAATGCTTTGGGTACCAACATCCCCAGGCCAGGCTGCGCTCTCCCTTGCTGTGTGAAGAGAGAGAATGGTTTCTAAATTGATTTTCAATTTCAATGGTGGTCGTTAAGCGGCTCACTCATGTCAGTATATTTCCAAGGTCATTTTTACAGACCTGGTAGGAATCTTTGCTGTCCACGAACGGAGCTGTTTGCCCTGGGATGAGACCCCCAGTTTTGTGGTTATGTGGTTTAGTTTAGGGGGGAGGAAGAAATGATGAAGTCCCACCAGCTTCTGAGCTTTGTAGTCATGGGATTCATCAGCAGGACTTCTCTCCGGTCTTCCACACCATGGAGAGAAGTTGGGGATGAGTTTGCTTCATGCTTCCATGGATCTCAGCATTTCTCTGCAGCCAAAATGGACGAAGCAAGCAGAGGAGAAGGGAAAGCTTCCCGTTATAAACAACAACAGGCTTTGGAGAGCTGGGTCTTGTTTTAACCCTGACTTAAAGGGGCAAGTCTGCAGTAGGAGAAGTCCCTCCTCCTCGATCATGGAAAAAAATGGCTGGAAAACGTAGGGTGAATTTTGTAGAGGAGGTAAACTGATCGGGAGGTTCAGCACAGCAGTTCTGGAGGGCTGGTCTCCTTTAACCCCACGGGCTGAGCCCACTTCCGAGACTCCACTGCAGCTTGGGAAACGCTGCAGCAAAATGCAAATCGACTTCTGTATGATGTCATATGGGAAAATGTCAGTGTTGTGATGTCATAGTGGTGTAGTGAACTGAAACGTAAGAACGAGTTGAAAACTAGCACTGTATTACATTGTAAGACTGTATTACAATTACAGTTCTTTGCCAGAATTGTTTCTCAACCCATTATGAGAAGAAGCTCTGTGCATGGGCGCACTAATTTTATTTCATCTTGTTTTAGAAATCTAATAGAAAAACAGCTAAATTAGGCTAAACGACTTGATTCTGCTATACGCTTTTAAATGCCGTAAAGTAAGAAGATTATGTTACCCCCTTCCCCATAAATCAGGATTAAACTTGCATTTTCAGGTTTTTGTGCCAACAAAATCCCCAATCTGCTGAGCTCAAATTCTCTAATCTCAAGCCAGAGGCCAGAAGCAACAGTGCACTTCAGAAATGGCAGTGACCGTATTATGTACGTGGAAGAATTAGGACTTTTTTTCTAAACTATCCATGCACTATTCTTCCTTCCATGGGAAAAGGAAATTTATTATCTCTATAACCGTTGAGCTGTCTCGGTGCGGTCCGTGTTGCCTTGTTTCCCACATACTTGTATTAGAATCAGAAAATTTCACCTGCAGCATAACATGCATCTATTAAAATCTGTGCCAACATGCTCATATTATTTTTAAGAGAAAGTAAGTTTTCCTTCAGAAAATTCCAGTGGGCAATGAATTAAAAATGACAACTCTATATACAGTGAAAACAAGAAAATAAAATATACAAAACATTGCTAATGATCAGTTCTTGAAAAATTTACCAGACACATACTACCCAGGGAGCTAAACTCATTAGCAGAGACTTGATACGAAAGCTGAGATACTCCAGGATGAGGCTCAGACACAACATATTCAAATGAAATCTCTTTAGCAAAATTGTGTTGTTTCCTTCACAGAAATATTTGGCAACAGCGTGTCTTCCTTTCAAAAAAAAAAATAAAAATCTGGGAGGTTACAGCATCTCGTTAATCAGCCATCCGATGTTTACGTGCTCAGGAGCATTTCCCTCCTTGGGGAAGACAGAGGAGTTCCTAATGATGGGCCAGAGATTTTCCCTGTTTTATCATCAGGTGGGTCCTGGTGTTGTTCTGCTCGGCCGCAGCCAGGCCCCGCATCCCCCGGGTGATCCCACACATCGCCTTCTCTCCCGGTGGAGCCAACGAGGAGCCACAGACCTGGGCCGTGCTCCAAAGTGACACAGGCCATCTATACCATGCCAAGCACACTGTCAGCACTCAATAAATTGTAATAATTAATAGTATCTGGATGACCTCACTCGATGACTACGTGACATTGGATATATTGGATGACAGTATATGCCAATCCATTAACTTAACGGAGCTGCGTACGTACTATGTGTGGCATTTGAATGCCGACACCTTCTAGAAACAGACAATTGTTTCACACCTCATTTGCAAACTAAAGGAGATATGAAATGTATTAAACTTCCTGCAAACACTCAGGAGGTTTACAAAGAGTCCTATCTCTAAGTCTACTGTACTATTTGCATAAAAGAATTCAGTATCAATGTAATTATTAATGATAATTCTAAAGTAGTTGTGCTGCTTCAGGATTTTTCAGATTAAGAATGTAATGAATTTGTAATAAAATCCTAACACAAATTTATTCCTAAATACAATTTCCTTCCTGGTTGTGAATCTCCTTGTATTTATTATAAAAGATGTACTTGTTGAAATAGCTTTTCTCCGTCGGCACAGTTTAAAGATGCATGTCTTTGACAAAGTCAAATTTCTATTAGCAAACCACTTTAGAAAAAGCCTGCCTTTTCTTTAAGCAGAAAGAGGATTTGACTGATGTGTCCTTGCATGCTGTAACGATAAATATCTTATAAGTATCTGCCTCATCTGCAGCATTACCCAACATGCAACGCAAGCAGCGGCAGCGTGGGGCTGGCGGCGCGGAGGAAGGGGAAGACTTTGAGAACTTGAGCTGCTCCTCTCCCTAATGAAGTCCATTAGCCTGCAGAAGGACCCAGCCTAATAACCATGCCTAAGTGAAAAAGTCAAGCCTGTTTGCTCTTGATTGCGCCTCTTTGCCGGCTGCCTCCGCGCTCCCAATGTAAATCCTCCACCTTCTGAACTGCCTGCACTTACCCCCCTCATCGTTAACACGTACCTTTTTATTTGTTCCCTTTGCATGCTGTTAAGTCTGCGTGACACCGCACATCTGCGCCTCAGCATGCCTTTTCTGCAGACCACTGAGTCATTAGGAGAGATAAGATGAGTCCCAGATGTTGAAGAAACCTGGTAGCACTTTGTGGATTACAACTGGGACAAATAAAAACCAAAGTTTCAATGTTTATTGGGCACCACAAGGTAAGCAAGTTCATTTAGTTACGTGGAGGTGGTGACACCTTTTAACTTTTTTTTTTTCCCTCTCAAAGCCCATCTCTTGAAATTATTTTCTCTTGAAATAATCTTGAAATAATTTTCAACTGGTGAAGGTTGAAGCTTAGCCGCAAAGTAAGAAATCCTTCCATTTTCGCCTCTCGTCTTTTCTCCTCTCCTTACTCTCTCTTCACGAGGCAGTGCCCACCTGTGCCCGGGACACCAGTATAAATGCTGATACAAATTTAGCACTTGCTGAATTGCCCGTTTTGGTGAAAGATGTGTTTTCTTAGGAAATTATAGGGCTTTGTCATCAGCCAGGTTACAATTTTATGTTGGTAATTTAGATAATTTTTTGTCTGTTTTGATGTTCTGTAAAATTAGAAAAAGCAAAATTTAGTTAATCTGCTTGGTGCAGTAAAATGTGGATGGTGTTTTCATTCAAAACAGAGGTCTGTTTCCTTATTTAATATCCAGATAGGAACATACCTTCCTGGTTTGATGGTGACATCTGGCTCTGAGCCCTGCTTTCCCATCTTTACAGTGGATGTGGTCATGCTGTACCCACCAGTCCTCAGCGGCAACTGACCACCTATCCCAGTCCTTCCAGAGAAGCTGATGGAGCTGACATTTTCCATAATCTAAAGAAAAATCTCCATACGTTATATATCCAGTTTTGGCACCCTACCTTGTGCTAACTCCCAGTGACAAAGAAAAAGTTAAACCCTGTGCCCCCATCGCAGTGATCCGCCAGGTGACAATAACCCACCCTGGAAATGCCTCGAACTCTGCCACGGGTGAACACGTTATCATCTTTCTGCTGCGGCAAAGTTCACACTTAAATGGGAGAAACATTGCTAAAATATTGATTACTTGGCACGACAAAAATCCCAGAGGAAAAAGTACTTTTGTCCTGGAACGCTCCCAGAGAAATTTTGCACTGACAGGATTGTTTAATGGTATTACCATGAAAAAGAATTGATGTTTGCTGAAAATGAAGATAAGCTCTTATTCCATTCTCAACTTTGGCCTCCAGAGGACTAATTTACCAAGACATACTTTTTTCTTGTATTTAAGACCACTGGAGCACACACTTTACATTAGACATCCTGATCTATGTTAATGATGGCTCTGGTAAAATTTTCATATTTGAATGTATTTTTCCTAGTGATCCAATTTTCTGTTCAGATTATATTAGCATATTTAATGTGAATAATAGTGGATTCCTGTTTGTTTCAAGCTAACGCAGGAGCTCTGGAAAAGTGGATGTGCTTTTTCTCCAAGTTACGTCCAGAAGCGAAGCTACTGGTTCTGGTATGTCCTAAGACCAGGCACAAGAGATTGCTCTAACAGTGTTGTATTTTAGTGTTAAAACTGAAAGGTTAATTGTCTTTAAAATTGTTTGCACATGGGCAGAGCTGCAAGTCCACATGCTTATTTTACTTTCCTTTCATGCCGAAGTGTGTGGAGAATCAAAATGTCCAAATTGTTTATTTCAAGTTTGAGACTGTAAATGACTCGTTACTACTACCAGTAGTCTTTCTGAAGGAAACAGTCTTGGAGTAGCTTTAATTTACACCACGGAGAGTGGAAAAGCAAGATTAGTGGCTAATTTTATTCTAGCAATACTTAAGCATCCGGAACTCTTTTGAAACGCTGGTTTTAAAAACAACAATAAAAGAGTTCGACTTTTTCCCGAAGTGTGGGATCCCCACTGGCAGCACCCCCAGGACATCTGGGCATGGGTCTGCACCCATCAGGGACCGCAACACAAAACCCCGAGGGAGAGATCCTAGTGAGATGCAGCAGTCACTCCTAGACTTGGAAAAGCTTGAGAGTTCAGACATAAAGCGTGTGAACGTTTTAGATCTAGAAAAAGAAATTATATTATTTGTTGTAGGAACAAGTAAGTTTTATAAGTTCCCAGAGTTTGGCTTCATTACAATGTAGAAAATACTAAGGTAATCTTGAATTTGCTTTATGAAGTACTATAACTGAAAAAATTTGAGGCAAATTATTGTAACGTTTGGTTAACAATTAGTTAAAAGCTGTGTTAAGAGGTGACATTGCAGACCTCTTTGGTGACAGATACCCAGAATCTGAGTTTCAGGTAAGGGATGCACAACCAGCTCAGCCTGAAGACCGTGATGAACATCTGTCATGGCTCTGACCTGTCTGCCCTAAGGAGTGAATGGGAAGAGAAGCAATACCTGATATTTCTCCTCCTCCTCACTGCTGTACAGCCGTGGTAGACATCATGGAGGAGAGTGCTATTGTCTCCAAAATAGCAAGAAATTTATTTTCCTGTGTTATCACAAGGAGGAGGCAAGGAATGTATTGCCACTGAGACCGAGGCTCTGGGACAGCTGCTCCTAACTTGGGGTCATTTGCTAAGTCATTATTTAAGTTAAGCTCTGTGACAAACTGTGAAGGAGGAAGCTATTCTTTGTAAATTTGTATTTTAGTATGCATTTTCTCAACTTGCGCCTCTTTAAAATTCTCATTGTGGAAAGGGCTGCAAGTTTAGTATTTGAGAAGACGTTTTTTTTAATGCTGAAGTTTTTGCACCATGGAAAACAGTGTTCAGCCTACCCCGGCTGCCTGCCTTGTTGAGCCATTTTGTTCAGCACGGCACTCACGAGTTTTCAGGGTAATCTCCAGCCACTGCATCCAGCACTGCCAGCGATGCTTTGGCAGGGTCGCGGGTAGGGCTGATTTAGGAACTGATGCTGTAATGTGCTGAGCAGTCCCGCATGTTCCTGAACATGCTTTTCTCTGTTCTCTTTCGTGTGTTTGGTACCTCCTTGGATCAGACGCGGTGTGGCTCATCCACGCTCAATGTGTTTTGGAATTGAATCATGACCCTACAAATATTAAATCACCGTGTTCTGTAAGAACGATGTGAAATGCTGGATCTTGTCTCCATCTTGATTGTTTGCAGATGTTGGGGTTGTCCTGAAGAAACAGTCAGTGTCTTGACTCATCCTAAAAAATGTTCGACATCTGTGCAAGCACTTTAAAATGTGATATATATCAGGTAATTAACACCACATGCCTTCCCCCTCCCATTCATATTTATTGATTTATTTATTTTCACTTGCTAAGATAGCATAAGAATTAAACTGTTTAGTGCCTGAAATTTTCTGGTTTTCAGCCTGTATAATGCATTCGTACTTCTGCCAGTTGTGAGACTTCTCTGTTTATAGGTGTTGTTTCACCTTTTGTTCCAAGCAGTTGTTCCACTCGCAAAATAGCTCTATTATCCATGCATTTGCCTGTTTGCTGTAATGAAGACAACTGGATTCGTAATAGTCTATTAAATGGTCTATTAAATAATGTAGTTGCTGGAGGGACCCTGGTAATACTGTATGGAGTGGCAGGGTAATAATTTTGCGATTCAGATGTTGCATGGATTTCCTTTCTGCTACAGCTGTTTGAAATGTTTTCTGGAGAGTTTTCATAAATCTTTCTACTTCTCAGCTGGCCTGCAGCCAGGATGGATCCACTTGTTTGACTAGAACCTGAGGTATTCAGCAGATAGAGCAAGTTCCTTGCTGTTGGAACTGTTAGTCCATCATCAGGTTTAAGGACTTCTGCCATGCAAGATACTAAAACATGCTGGCTGGGCTGACCACCTGGCTGAGGCTACAATCACGGTTTTGATTACAGGAGATATAAATCTGGATTAACTTCAGTGAACAAAGGTGCGTGTTTACTTTTCTGGATGTGATAGTAGAACTGGTCTAATGGTCTACTGATCTTGGTCTGTGAATGTCTAAGAACAGCTATTTGTATTGTAGTTTCAACCAAAATTGGATCTCCATATACCAGGTGCCTTAAAAACCTACCGAGAGACCACCTCAGCGCTTCTAAGGTTTTCTCTTCAAACACAGAAGTGGTGCACTGTTCTATAAGGTTTTAATTGATGCGCAGACTGCATAAGCAAATTGCTCGTGTTGAAGCAAAGCCTGAGAAGTATGTTTCTTGACTCGTACTCCAATAATTTAAGATCAGGACTTAATTTCCCTCTAAGAACTTGATCCCAAAGGCACGTGAATGGTCCTGCTGAGGTAACAGTTTAAAGGATTTTTCTGAATTGAGGACAAATTCACTACCTTGCCATTTGCAGTCGTGCTAGTTGTTAGTCAATACTCCACTCACACAGTTTAAAATGCGTACACTACTAAAATTTTTTGAAAGTTTTTCTTTTTTCCTCCACAAAGACAATAGTTTTCCTTTTTCCTCTGTTCAGTTTTTCTCCTCCACCTCTGAAATATTGCGTTTGCATTCAAATTTATGCATTATTACTCCAAATCTTTATCATGATATAGCACCATAGGAAGCCTGTGCATTGAAACATTTTTTGGGACAAGTGCTCATTCTTCATTGGAAGATGGACCTTCACTCAAACGTGTTCAAAAATGAACAGTATTAAATCCCAACACCCCTTCTCTTTCCTATTCCATTGAAGTACAAGTAATTATTGTGCACTAAAACCACTTCAAATTAAATGACACCAGCCATGAAGGCAACTCTGTGAGAAGCGTGTCTGTTGGTAAGAGTTTTTATTGGTGTGACTGTGCTTTATATCACTAACGCTTAGCCAGTTATTTTGTTCTCTGCCCTTTGAACCAAGCAGGAGAGAGTGTTTCTGCTTTGGTCATATTTTGATTCATTTAATGCTCGATTGGATACTGCCTTTCAGTCTTATGGTCTGGATTCCGAGCTGCTCAGAAGCCCACTGCACTCTCAGGGTAAGAACTTGTTTCCACCCCAATTTTGGCTTGCTGTGCGTGACTCTGTCCTCTTGTTGTGTGGGGAAGAAGGACGACACGGGTGTTTGAGTTATGGCTTTCCCATGGTTGGATGCTTTGATAGCATTTTTTTCCTTCTGCCGTCAGGTTTTATTCTGTAGTCTTATATTCAAGAGATAAGTGGATTCAAGAACAGACGTGGCATTTCTTTTCTAGATGAACCACCTACCAGTGTTTGTACTCATAGGTCTCGTTTCTGTGGTATTCCTTACCCAGGGCCTTTGGTGGTGGTGGGCAACTGGAAGAGCTGAGACCCTATGGATGACCGTCTTCCACCCTCTACATTTTTTTATAGTCCTGAGTCCTTCATTCATCATAATTTTTCTTTTTATAGGAAAATCAGTGTACCTTTTAAAACCACTATGTTGCTTTTTTCCTCTCTCACTTGCCCTAAGAAATTATTGGATATTTCTCTGAGCGCTCTGTACATTCAGATTTTGTTTTTGTTTATGCTTTGTAGTGCTGTTTCAATACTTAAGTTTTTAAGCTTTAGTACTTTTGCTGTGGCACCTCAGTCTATTCCATTTATTCTGCAGGATCTATTTTTTTAGTATGTTCAAAACTTCCTGGTGAACTTAAAATTCAAACTGCTGCTGACTCTAGGGATCAGAGACCTTCAAAAGCACTGCAATTCTGTCCTGTCTTGGGAGTGCATTAAATTGCTAATGGAGATGTATCCTGAGAGCACAGAAGCTTGAAAATGAAAATCTTGGAGTGGTGTCTTCAGAATTTGAGGTCAATGCTTTTTCTTGCTTACTGCATATCAGCCCAGCATGATCCACTCCTCTTTAGTGATGTGTTTTACACTGAGCATTGGTTGAAGCCGCGACATCACCCTTCCGAGAGCAACTTTACAATTACATATTTGGGGTATTGTACTTGTGAAAATCCAGTGTAGTTGGAGAATGAGCTCGTGTGTTAAGAGTCAGAAAATTATTTTTTTCCGTGGTTATTATATGATGGGACTTAATTCTGAGAAAATTTTGGCCTTACTTAAATTGGTTACCTGCAATTTGTTCACAGTATTGTTTCAACTGGAAATCACATTTCCCTGTGTTATCAACCACGTGTAATCATCCTATGGATTTGAACTGCAGTTGCTCTGGTTACTTCCTGAGGCTCACTGGGTATCTGTGAATGAATTGTTTGGCATGATTAGGTGCAGCTGGTGCAACTACCAGAAAGAGTGGTTTTTGAAAGACTATTCAAGATGGTCTTGATAAGTTAAAACTTTGAGAGTTTTTATTTACTTTCCATTAAGAGAACTGTGAAATAGAAGAGACTTCATACGTTGTAGGAGGAATTTCTTTACCACGTTGAGAGATCGCAGATGGAAAAACAGGAATCTTAAGTTTCAGTGGCACCCTGCATGTTGTACATGTTAATGTTCTGCTTCTCATCTTCAACAAATCTCTAAATTTTGTAGAATCATAAAACCATAGAACAGTTTGAGTTGGAAGGGACTTTAAAGACCAGCCAGGTCCAAGCCCCCTGCCATGGCCAAGGACACCTTCCACCAGACCAGGTTGCTCACAGCCCCATCCAACCTGGCCTTGAACACTTCCAGGGATGGGGCAGCCACAGCTTCTCTGGGCAACCTCTGCCACTGCCTCACCACCCTCACCGGAACAAATTTAGAGATGAGATAGCGGTAAGATTACAACCTGTATCATGCTCTGCCTTGGTGGTTGCTTTCCCTTCTTCTGTACGGGTGTGACTACGTTTCCCAGACTCATCTGTGCATTTTCAACACTCATTGCGATAAAGGTGAACTGTTTGACTTCTGACTTCACTCTTTTGAGGCACAGTCTATTTCCAGCCGCTGTTGGTGCTTTGAGCCATTGGTATGCTGTTGGTGTCAGGGTGCTCCTATCTCCTTCGTTACGGTGTTTGGGGATGCGGAGTGGGTGTTCGGAGAAATTTTCTGGTGAAGTGTCTGTTGTACGTTCCTCTCTGACTGCAGCAGACGCTGCTGTTAGTTGCTGTAAGGCTTTCTCCACCAGCCGCTCTCAAGGACAAAGGCAGTGGACAAGCAGAACATAACAGATGTCCTTGCTTTTGCTGACATTCAAAATCCGCCTTTTCTGATGTAACAGATTATTTTTGTGTCAGCTGGAGAGATGAGATCCTTATTCCCCTGAACATCTCAAATGGACATGAAAGCAATATTTCGCTTTGTCTGATTTATGGGTATGTGTTGCCATTGCCAGTAGATTATCTGGACTGATGACGGATTTTTACTTGACGTTGTGGAGACTTGTTACAGCTGTATGTTTCTTTCTCTTCTCTTCCTCCAGAAGATTTGTACGTTCTGGCAGACAAGACAAACTTTCATTTTGGGTTGGGAAGAGAACAGAAGAGGTTTAAACCACTGTTTGCATTAGCCACCAGAACTGTATCAAACTTTCCTTAGGCTTGCCACTTGTTTAGGATCTGCTTCTCTCCTCCAGTCCTAGGGAGGGACCTTTTATCGCCATTGTTGAAGATGACCCTGGATCATTCACTCCCTTACCAGTTTGCCTTGCTTGCGTTGCCTGCATTTAGTAAAGCTCTAATTGTGTCTGAAAGTTTTGTCAGCTCATTTTTAGGTCATGTTTGGCATCAAACACCAGCTAAGAGACACTTTGTAATTTGTTTTTATTTATTTATTTGTGCCAGCCTTTCGTGCCAGCGGGTTTTCAACTGCCCCCCAAGTCGGTGCAGGGGTATTTGCCAAGGGAGCAGATCCTTGCCAGGGCATGCCTCTCCCCCATCCTCACCCCACAGTCAGGTTCCTGCACCTCTTTCCACTTCTATGAATTTCAAAAGCAGTGAAATAAGGTAGATTTACATCCCAAAGTTGCTTTTTATGTAACAACATATGACAGGAGCTGGTGCTTCGCTTTCTGCGCATGCTGGCAGTATATGACCGTTCAAGAGGTCGTGGTAAACCCCAGTGTGTGGGTTGACACCGTGCAAAGCCATGGGCTGCTGTATGGGCACTCGAACCCAGTCTTGTGTTAGCGAGGGAGTAAAGGGTCTCGGGAGACCTGGGAGAAACTCCTGTGGTCGGCTTTGTGTACTTTGAGGTCTGCTCAAAGCAGACTCGGGTGCAACAGATTGTCACCGATTCGGCAAAGAGTCACACAAGACCTCATCTTGGGGATGCCTTGACAGTGAGATATGGGTGAGCAGATGGATAAACTGAAGATGATCTCTATTTTTACTGCAGGAGGAGATGACCCCGCTCGCAGGGGTAGGGCAGCAGTGGTTGCAGGGCCGGACTGGGAGGTGGTGGTCCTTGCTGACCCCGGCGTGGGCGGCGTGGTGGGAGCGTGCAGCTTTCCCAGCCATCCACCCGATGGCAGCACAGCTATGGCTG
>NW_009623601.1:48947-63877 GCF_000690535.1 Cariama cristata
GTTTTTTTTTTCATTTTTTTCCCCCTCCCCGTCATCTTGTCCAACGCTTTTATTTAAATCCCTTGTTAAGTCATCTATTTAGTAAATAATTCTCATAGTTAAGGCTTACGGGAAAATGCTGCAACGCGTGTAAAACAGACCTAAGAAATTCTTAGCATGTGGTCAAAATACCCATTTTCTGAGTGGATGAAACTGGGCTTTAGAGTTTATACTTGTGCTATTGCAACTAAATTAAGTCATGAAAGAGGATAGTACAACGTACCATCATTTTGAAGTAATTTAATCACGAAAACTAAAAATTTGGAAGCAAACAGATATTTTACTTAATAGAAACCATCTGCACTGTACAGTAGGCAAATTGTATAAAAATGAATAAAACTGTCTCTGGAGGAAAATGACTCAGGCACCAGCTTATATAATGAAGATGTATATGTGCCTTTTAGCATTTGCATTGTCTATTAGACTAGGTAAATCGCAGCACTAGTGTAAGTGAAACAGTTACAAATTTTATTAGCATCATATGACTGATGACAAAGGCAGTAATAGAAGTAATGCCTATCAGGGAGGGCTCGTTCCAGACCCCAAATAGCTTTGTGCTTTGGCCTGGTCTGCGCAGCCAAAGCTTTACTGGGGGGGGGGCGGGTCGCGGGGGCATTTTGGGCAGATTGCTGCTTTTCCTGGGGAAGCCTTTTCCCCTCCTTGGGCTTTTCCCTGCTTGATTCGGGCCCGATGACAGGGGAGACTCCTTTAGGATCATCCAGAGAGGATTTCCTACCGGACTTTTATTTGGCAGAGCCGGGTGGATGATCTTTAAACCGGTCCTTTACTCCTGCCGCCGCGCAGCAGAATGCGTTCCTTTGACACAGAGATGCTTTTCTCCCTCGCCGCTGGCACCTCTCTTTTCCCCTGTTGTTGAAGGACAGATTTCAATACTGTTCAAAATATTTGTTCGTTCGCATTCAGCAGCTTTCCTAAATGATCACAAATAATATGAATTATTCAATTTCAAGGCTGTAATAGCCCGTGTCTAGCCTGCTTCTAAAATGAAGTTTATATGGCAGCTTTCCTAAATGATCGCAAATAATATGAATTATTCAATTTCAGGGCTGTAATAGCCTGCGTCTAGCCTGCTTCTAAAATGAAGTTTATAAGAACCACTTTCAGTTGCAGAGGTTTAACACTCGAAATAAAGGTGCCCTGCATTAAAAGCTTTGTACTATTTCTCCCAAATCCACAACAATATCTGGTTAGAAAAGCAGGAATTTTCTGACACAACATTTTTTACAACAAAGGAAAATCCCACCCTCCCAGTGACATTTGTGCTTATACTTTCTCAGCTGGCATTTTAAAGGATGAGTGTATGAGGGAAATCTGTGTAATGCAAAAGCAGATTTATTTTTGGTTTAGGAAGAAGAAGGAAGCAAAAGCAGAATCAGTTTCCACTTGCATATTAAGCATATTTGGCAACAAGAACATTTCACATTAACAAATATGTAAAGTAAAAATACGTCTCAAAAGATTAAGACTTCTGTGAATTTAAAACAAATTAGATGCAGTTTTCTACCCCGATATTCCCACTTTCTGTTTTGCTTCATGTTATTGTAATATACAGGTCCGCATGCCGAACCTGCCCTGGTAACGAAGCCGAACGGCGGGGAGCCGTGGAGCTGCTATTTCACACTCGGGACCATAAGCCCCCACCAACAATTTGGGTAAAATGCTGCTTTTTTTTTTTTGTGAGCACGGCTTTGGGTTTGTTGGTGAGAGTATCATTACCCCCCCTGTCCCCCCGCAGTATTTGAATTCCAAAGTTCTTTAAAAAAGAAGCAAATTCTTGAGATCCGGAGGCTGCTCTGTAGCAGAGCGTAACGGTTTCAAGGCAGGCAGGTCAAATTTGGGGCCTGAATTCTTTAATAATGGATATATAAGAGCAAGATGTTCTCTGGGGGCTTGATGCCACCCTCATCAAGGCAACGTGAGTCATTCCATTGACTTCAACGGACCTGGATTAAAAACTCTCTGACAAAATGCCCCAGATATTTAGCCCAGACTTACTGCACTGAGAAGGAATTAGGCCATCAAGTTCAGAGAAGGATCGGTCCCATGCCTTTAAGTATCTTGTTAACGGTGTTTCATTAATTAACATCAGTTACTTTAACAAAAAGAAAAATGTCTTTGCATGCCTGTGACCGTTTAAATCTGAAGGAAAAAAAATAATCTTTACCTGTTGTTTTTTCTGTGAAAACGTAGCCCACTTTAGGAAATCTCAGTTGTTTCCATTTTTTACTGCAAGATGTATTGAATTTAAAACCTTACAGATTTTTAGTATTGGAAATATAATCTTTCCATATTACTGAATCACAGGCACAAATAGCAGTTGTTTTTGTTTTTTTTTTTTTTTACCTTTGGCGATTAAAATCAAGTAAAATATGAAACTCTAAGATGCAAATTGCCCTGGAGTTCAAAAGCACAAAGGAAATGGCTTCAGAATGAAGACATTTATTTTCTTCTTGCTTCCCTGTAACGTCGTTTATTTAGTTTCATGTGATTTGTGCCAGGACAAAGTGTGTTGTATAAACAAAAAAAGGAGAAGGTTAAACCAGTAATGAAGTTCAATGATCATAAAAAGTAACAATGATGAAAAAAAAAAAAAAAAAGAAAGGTGAAGAGTATTGTAAGTGGGGAGTGGGTGAGTTCGTGGGAGCCCGGAACAGATTCATTCAGAAATGAAAGCTAACCGTTTGGTGGGGGAAGAAGGGGCTTCAGCACCACTTCTGTGTCTCCTGGGCTGACAGGCTGCCTTGGGAGCTCCTGGATGGGATTTGTGCTCGCGAATCTCTTGGGATTTCGGAAGGGTTATCCCCTACTCTGGCTGATGCTCTTTCGCCCTTGGTCAGATTTGTGCCCACTTCCAAATCCCATCGTCCCCGAGGTGTTCTGTGTAGGAATACCGAGAAAACTGAGGAGCGGTCTTCTTTGCAAGCGAAATATCCCGATGTTGGGGTGGCCGGGGTTGAATCCCTCACTTGGGACCTTTTGGGGACCACGCTGCGGGATGGGGTCTGGCTGCCCGGGGAATGGGGCTGCGGGGCCAAACCTGACCCCACTCCCACCCTAAAGCCCACGGAGCAGGGACACCGAGTCCCTTATCCACACGATGGCACTCTTAAGCTTTCAAACAATTTCATCTAACTCACAGCATTTAATGTAAAACCTATTTTTTTCCCCCGCCAAAAGCAAAGGAGGAGTCGGCAGTGCAGGGGGGACACGGCACACACAACTTGGAGTCCCCCTTGAAATCCCAATGTCCCAGGTGGTCCCCAGCCCACCCCATGCCGTGACCTTGTGCTCTGCACCCCAAGTGCCACCACCACCGCGGCCTGGATCCGGCGATGACCGGGGCACCCACCCTGCTCCCTATTTTGCAGGAAGGGAGAGTGCTCGGTCCCTTGAGTGGCTGAACAGCAATGGACAGCAACTGGAAATACTATTTTAGATGCACCCAAAAACCTGTTAAAAACAGCCCTTCTACATGGCAAGAAGGCCACAAACACTGCAGCCCAAGAGCAAGCTCGTATTTGGACATTTATGGGGGGAAAAGGTCATATTTTTTGTTTTGTAGCTTATTCTGCACAGCCTAAGCTGTACAAAAGTCAGGAGTGTGGGCTGTTTTCTTGAACAGTTTTAGCTATTAAGTGTGTTTTAAAAACAAGAATTCTTTGCAATTAGTCTGGCAACTTCTAGGAGCTCTAAATTTACTCCACATTAAAGCGCGTATGGGAAGAGAAGAAGTGTGTGTGGGGAGCAGATCCTGTCCTTCTCGGTGCGGTTATTCTGATATCGCCCTGTCCGGAAGGTATGTGTGTGCCTGTCGGAAAAGTCAGCAAGTCACCGCACACCAGCAGAGCCGTGGAAGCAATTCCTGCTCCTTTCTCCCCGCTTACCAGGTGGGTTTGGGTATTGTGGTTGGTCCGGGGTCTGGAAGAAATTTCCAGGTCTGCAGCCTCACGGTGCATGGTGGTTGCACAGGCAGCAGCTTGCCCTGGCTTTCTGTACAGGTCACTGACCTGATATGTTTTCCTAGCAGGGGAAAAAACAAGACCTTGCTCCTTTGTTCCCATCTTCACCTGAAGGTATCCTCTACCTATTGGATACAGAGCTTCAAACTTCTCCATCAGGTCTTGACCACCAGCACTTAATGCCACCGCTCCTGCTAGGGCAGAGTACGCCAACCCATTTTTCAAGGGAAGAGAGTTTCGCATCACTATTTCACTGATGTAAAAAGAAAAGGGTCATATCATCACCAGGTAGAACAGCAGCTCAAACAGGAGCAAACCTCAGAGGGCCTTCGGCATAACTCCATCCTCATCTCAACTAGCCCGTGCTGCCGGAGTCGGATTTAATCTTGCAAAACTGTGCGCAACCCCTTATTAAAAACTAAGTAGCAAAGGGTCACTGCATCACAAAATCAAGGGCAGCCACAGCACGTGTTGCAAAAAGGAGAAATTTCTGACCCCTTGCACACCAAATGAGCCCTTTTGCAGGGATGCTTCCCAGGTGCCAGCGTAACGCACGTCCTAAAGGTACCAACTCAATGCGCATCCTAAAGGTACCAACGCAACGCACATCCTAGAGGTACCAGCACGTTAGGAGAGGGGCTGGTACTGGGCTGAGATCTCTGCAAGCAGAAGACCTCCTCCCCTGTTGTTGGGGTTTCTGGTGTATTGGTGAATATTTGGGTAGCAGGGGGGAGCTGGGCTGGGGATGGGAAGCAAGGTGGTTTTGGGGCAGGGGCAGGAGCCGGGAGCAATGGTTCCCAGCCCCTACCTGCCCTTGGCTTCTCGTTGACTATTTCTGCCGCTTTCTGGGTGCTTGTGGGCTGTGGGGTCCTGGTCCTACCATCGCTGAGCACCCACGGGGGCATTTTTGAGAGTGGTTGGGGAGAGAGAGGTTTGAGAGCTCTGCTAGATTACATCTTTCAAAAATTGCCAAGCTGGGGTTAGAGGGCATTCTCAAGGGAGTGTCCAAAATCAACACGATTATCTTGATTATTAATATTTGCATTGGCAGAACTACTGTAGATTTGTGTGGAGAAACACAGTCCCTCCGCTGCTTATTGCTGCACGTCTGCGGAGCCCATTGAGCAGCAGCTGATTCATCTGCATGGTGGACGATCTTATTTTTTTGCTTTTTCATAAATGTCAAGATAGTTTAACGTGCAGTTCGTATTACTGGCTGGCTGACAGCACCTCTTTTGGGTTAAATCCTGACGTTCGCCCCAGAATAAGACACTGTGGTGCCTGTGTAGATAGTCTGCAAAAATTGGATCTTCAAAGGACAAGGAAGACCTGTGTTTTAGATGGATGTGGGAAATTTGGGTATATTTGGTCTGTACTCCTAGGTATCGTAGGCAGCTTAATTCTCTATTTTTTTCCATCTAAAAGCAGTCAATTTTTTCCTGAAACTTGGTCCTGGGTCATTTTTTTCAGAAGCCCCCCTGACCTTTACAAAACATTCACTGGCATGCCAGAGGTTAAAAATAATTTGCTTGTTGAACTCTTCGGCGCTTAATTAGACAAGAGATTATTTGTACAAACCAGGAAACAATCATTTGGGCAGAGTTCGCTCACATGATGATTTCTGCCCCCTTTTTACTAAAGAAATTCTTTTGTTACGATTTTGGAGCATGAGCAGGTCATGTGTCATCGCTGGCTCTTTTTTTTTTTTAAGTGTTATAGTGCATTTAATAGAAATATGATGGAGAGACCTATGCTGAGTTATTGCTACAGAGATATTTTTCTACTGATGTGCAAATACTGGGTTAAGTCCATTACTCCTAAAACTCCAAGTTTTTTCATCAGCGAATACCATCTGACTATGTTTTCTTGTTAATTGAAGTGAGAAATTGTGTAAATATGTAGTAAATATGCTCTAACTTATTGCAAGAAACAATAGATATGTGAATAAGACGAAGTTGGTGTTGTATCAATACCAAGTTATTTACAGTGCTTTTCTTTCCATGTTAGCAAGGAAGGGGAATGCGGCAGGGACTCTTCACTGCAATTACAAGATATCTCTTGAGGTCACCTGCGTTTTCGGTTACATGTGTTGCAAAGGGAGCATAATTTATTCCAGTTAATTTTGGATTTGAGGAGCAAAAACGCACAGGCTATTAATCTGGCAACTGTGAAAAGTTTGGTGTGTATGTTGGTGTTTGCACTGCTTTCATCTGCTCCTCAAGTCTCTGTTGAAGAGGGCAGTTCATCAGTTGGTTTGGGGGGCAGAACTGATCTTTCCCTTATAAGATGCAGAATGCTCAATGAATGGCAAAAGTGCTTTTAAAAGGGGCTCGTGGAACACTTTGAAAATATTAATTAGTGTGTTGAAGCATTCTGCATAGCATATCATAGTAAAACTGCTCCAGGGGGTTGCTTGGAATGAATTATTAATATGAATCCCTCTCTCCCTTATGCTTCACACCCTGATTTTATGGGACTTGGCGTGGGTTGGGGTGTCTATTAGATTCACTTATTGCCTGTTTAGTGGGAGTACTTTGTAGACTGCATCAAAAGGTCACTATTTTTTTTCAGAATCCCAAATTTTAATCAGTAAAAAGACTAGATTCCCCCAAATGTGAAAGGCGAGCTATTGAGAAAAAAAAAAAAGCAGCAAACTCACCACAAAGCCATGATTAAAACCGTATCGTTATTACGCGGTAGAGAAGGGGAACATATGTGGACTGCTCAGTCCCCGTGGCACCAGGACCAAGCTCTTGTAGGTGCATCACCCCTGGCTCGGACTGGACTGGATGTATGGCCCAGCCACACGCAAATCTCACCTACACCCTTGTCCAGACGACCCTGAGAAGAGCATTTTCACTAAAACGGTGTTGTAACACGTTCACGCTTCTTTCACCTGCATTTAGATGCCTTACACCACAAGTAGCAAATTCATTAAATTCACAGAGTACAGTTCCTTTTCCTCTTTTGGCTTTACAATATCACAAAGTTGAACCTGTTAACTTAACACTGAAAGAGAAAAGCTGTGCTCAAGAAAAAAAATTGTTTTTCAGCTCTTGAGGTCTGTTTTGATGAAGTCCCTTGTGTACAAATATAAATAAATCCATAAAGTAATTTGACTTTTAATTCATACTCGCCTTATGGAAATATATGTATTTTCATGGCTGCTAGACTGAATTACAAAGGGTTTTGGGGGTCCAGTTTTCATTCTGGTAAGCAAAATAAATATGAAAATGATGGTTTACAATACAGTGGCACCTGTAACCCAGTGATTCTCAAAGGAGTCAGTATTGTGCCAAAACCCGATTTGTTATCTCTGGTCCATGAGGGCAGAGGGAGACTGAACTTTGAGCTTGACGTGCTTTCATCGCACATTCAGAGTTCCCAGTGTCTGCTGTACAAACAGCAAACAAGTTGGCTGGGAGTGCTGAGAATGAAGGGAACGTAACATCAGGCTTTTTTCCCATAATATATATATATATAAAAGAAGTCACGAATAAGGAGTTTATTTCTGCATCTGAAAATAGACGCTTAAAAATAGATCTGTGTGTCATATTTGAAAGTCTAAGAAGATGGTGCGTTTAGGCTTGCTCTGCAAGAAGCAAAAGGCAAGAAGAAAGGGAAAGCTCCTCACAAATAGCGTAAGGGTTTTAGTTTATTTATGGTGTTAAAAACTTCAGTTAGAGTCATCATTTTAAAAAGCAAATCACAGAGTGGTAAACGCCAAGGAGATTATTAATAACAGCTTTCTTTTTTTAATAAAAAAAATGCGAAAGACAGCATGTTATATTGGAGTCTAATAGATAGCATAAATCTGCACCATCTGCAGAAGTTTGACATGGAAGGTTTTACTCTTTTGCTGCACTTCCCAAGAGTTCTGCCAACGCGGGGTCTTAGCTGCAATTTCTTGTTGATGACAGCTTGCTGCAATTATGACAGAAACTCATCATTAGCATCAGCCCTTCCTTACTTTTAAGAAAATGAACAGCTATTTTATTTGTTTAAAAAAAAAGCAATCCTGAGAGCTAACTCTGTTTTAGGAGTTAAACTGGTGATGGATTTTTCTGAGGAAAGGATCATCTTACAGTTTCTCAAGTTGTGAGTGTTATTGGCTCAATGTAACATATCTTTTTTTCTTCTTTTTTTTTTTTTTTTTTGTTCCAGAGGAGAAAGGTTGCCAACTGATTAATATTTTAAACATGTAGACAACCTGCAGACCTTGCTCTCAGACTCAGATTTCTCCCTTATCCCTCCCGAAAAATGGTTTCATTGCTAAAAACTCATTGTTAGAATTTCATACTCCCAGGTGAAACATGATTATTTATTCACTTTATTTCACCAAAATTAAGGACAAATAATAACAGAAAGAGTTCAGCTAACAGTTAAAACAATATCACACGTAATCTCTGTGGAGTTTGGTTAAGATTTCAGCTTCTTGCTTAAAATTATGTGGGTCAGCCTTATGACGTGGGCAATGAATAGGAAAATACGCTACATTTCAGGAACTGAATTTTATATGTCTTTAAAGCAAATGCTGGTAATGCTTAGTACAGCGAAGTATAAGATGCCAATTTAATTGTTCGGGTGTGCAGAAGGTACTGCAAAGCAAATTGCAGTGTGCTGTTGTAGGCTCCTCTGGATAATTTATGGGGATTTGGTTTTATTTGTTATTCAGATGAGGATTTAAATATTCCACATTGTCATTCGAAAGTGCAAGCTGAGAAACCGAAAGTTTGCTGTGAGATAAGAGAGATAAAGGAGCTGGGAAAGGAAGTTTCGATGGCCCCTCCATCCTGGCCAAGCCCCAAATCCATGGTGAATTTTTGTCGACCTCAAACCTCGGTGTGACTTGGACCGTGCGAGGGGCTCGTCACGGCCGCTCTGAAGGCTGCTGCCACGGTGTAGGCTCACGTTATGTCCCAGGGCTGCCTCCCTGGTTGTCATGAACCAGATTTAGCACCTGCTTATGTCAGTGCAAATCCAGAGTGCTCCATCAACACCACTCCAAAATTGCATCAGTAAAACCGGGAACTCTGGTGTTTGAGTTGAAAAAACCATCTTGATATAGTTTTACTCTGATAAATCCTGCATTACTGTTCTCCATAGGACCCACTTCTCCTCACATCACGTTTATTTTTTCACTGAGGCTACTTTTGATTTATATCTACATGACCATTGCACAAAACTTTGGATTACTTTAAATAAGCGCTAAAACCAGCCTTTAATTTTGATCATTCATTATTATTTTCATTCCCTCCCTCTCATCCCAGATTTCTTCTGAATTGTGTGTTAGACTCTGCTCTTGCATCTTCATTGTGGAATGCTTATAGGAAGTAACATATAGAGTACAACAGACATGGCAGATACGTACATCCATTCTTGTCAATGGCAG
This sequence comes from Cariama cristata, assembly GCF_000690535.1. Lineage (NCBI taxonomy): Eukaryota > Metazoa > Chordata > Aves > Cariamiformes > Cariamidae > Cariama > Cariama cristata. The sequence goes on from NW_009623601.1 coordinate 58,359, forward strand.
CAGGATAAATTCTGGTTTACAAATCAAGAGGAAATAGAGGATGTTTGCATATTCCAAGTCCTGCCAAAGAGCCATCTGCACAAAATAATGCTGTGCATACTTCACACGAGATACCTACAGAAAAATGTTTCCCTTGCCGGTGAAGGCTAAGTAGATCTATGGTTCAGAAAAGGCAGGATGAAAGACGCTCTTAACGATAAAGAGCAACACCCAAACAAATTAGAAAGTATTCGAATCTATAAAAACACATTTGTGGAGAAAGTAGTCCAACATGTTAGATGTTCCCCATTTCTTTTGGCTTCTCGTGACTCTAATTCTGCCTTTTCCTCTGGGTCCCTGGGGATATTCAGTATCTAGTTATCAACTTTTCACTTTCATTGAGATCAGGGACCCATTTAGGTGCATTCAACCTGGGCCTACCTGAAATTTTCATCTGTAAGCAAGCTGGATATGTGTTCGTTTTAGTGGTAAAATCTGCATCTTAAATATTTGCAGAGATACACGCATCTGTTGTAAAACCACAGATGTGTGTCTCTGTAGATATATATACTTCAGTGTGATATATTATGTTTTATAATTAAAATTTTATTGAATTTTAATATAAAAACAAATTCATACATTAAAAATTAAGTAGAGAACAAACATGTGTGGTATCAGGAGGATACAAGCTCTGGTACAGTAGGACAACAACATCTGACCCATAAAATTCACCCTGCTTTAGTTATAAAATACCTTTGTGGCTAGGAGATTAGTGTGATATATTTTTGAGGTTCCAATATTTGGAAAAATAATACCGTTTTGTCACTTCCATTCATGAGTAAAGAAACAGCTTTTGAAGTCCCTTTATTAAACATTCGAAAGCAAATGGATTTAGACAGAGCAAGCATGGTCTCCCAACAAGCAGAGTAAGTATTATTTATGCTATATAGTTAACATTTTTGAGCAGGCTAAACGGTTTCTCGCAGTGCCCAATACAGCACATTCATTCGGATGCCGGAGTTGCTTGAGCTTGAATCAAGAAATAAGACAGCCTTTGCTTGCAATCCTTACGTGGTCAAATCCCTCAAGGACATCAAGGCTGGTGCTGAAGGTACGTAGAGTAACTTAGTCTCCTTAGGATGTGTGGTAAGTCTATCCTACACTGCCCAATATGAGAGGGGTCCAGAGTACTTTACCAACAAGATTTAATCTTTGTACCACTGTCACGTTTGGGGGCAAAAATTGCGATATGGAGAAATTGGATGACCATGCTAGATGAACAACAGTGATAACCAGATGACTTCTCCCTACCAGGTCCAACTCATGGGCATCATATCACACCACGCTCCCTTCTTTGAAACCATTTTCCCTGTGCAGCACCACTGATAAAAAGCAAACCACAGCATACGACGTATGCAAATACAGGAAAGAAAATAGTACTGAAATATTTGAATACTGTTACATAAAGGGGTGAAGTGCCTTTGCCTTGAACGCTGCATTTATTTCCATTTCAAAAAAGGTACAGCTGAAGTATAAGAAGTTCATAGACGGTTGATGGAAATGATTAGACAGAGGGCTAGATTTGTGCGTGACGAGAGCCTGTCAAGATAGGAAGATGTATTTTGTGGCTAACAAGAATGAGAATGGTAAAGACATATAAAATAATGAATGAGGCTCAGGAAATTGTTGAGGATACCTTATCCCCCCCTTTCTGCTGATACAAGAATACAGGAATGACCAAAGGACGTGGCAGGGACCACAACTCAGGCTGCTGACAAGAGACGGACGTTTTGCAGATGGGATGTAGGATTCATTGCCATAAGAGTTCAAGAAGTTTGAAGGGTCATAGGTTTAAAAACCAAGTGATTAGAGATTTGGATAGCAACATTTGCATTAGATGAGGTAAAGCTAAGGGATGTGTGATCTCATTCTCCATGAGTTGCTGGGACAGAGGGAGGTGTTTCCCAGGGTTGTATCGTCCCTTTGTGGTGTCTCATGACTCTTTTCCAAGGCTTTTGGAAGTCGCAGCCAGAGCTGGACATGCCCCCTGCTGTCAGCCCTCTCATCTCCAGCACCACCATCCTCAAAGGAGAAAAGAGGCCCAGTTCTGCTTAAAAGTTAAAATTTAACTTTTAAATCAGTTCTGTAATCCCCTCTGCATCATCATTTTTTCACTTTTATTTGAGAAAGTTCTGCAAATCAGGTAACAGCAACATTTGGGAGCTTCATCAATGAGCAGAGGCAAGTGTGTCGTGACTGCAAACTCCAGGAATTCAGGGCAAGAGACTTCCTTAAGGACAACATACGTGTGCACACACATGCCTGCATGTGTGCCCTGAACTTGGTGTGACTCTGCGCCTTCAACTTTTAACACACTTCCCCAATTAAGCTATTCAGGGCTCACACTTAAATAGCTGTCCACAGCTGCTGCAAATTGATTTATCCCCTGATGACAGTCAGAGCTGCTGACCAAACTGCTGCAGAGAAAGAGTTCTTTAATTTAGGTGCTGTTTTCTTTCTTACTTTTTCCTTCTCACACTGACTTTAACTTGCTTTTGCTTTATGATTAGTTCAAAATTGCAAGTTTAGCATGTACCGCAGCGTATATCTCAGCTCCATTTGGCATAAATAATATTTGTTTTCCTGTTTCTTAAATGGATTAATTAAAATAGGATTTTACTGAAGTAGATGTACTTTTTTTTTACCAAAAAAAAAAAAAGGGATTTTTAAAAGAGGACTGGTGAGACATCCCAATGTTACGGATATTTTTTTAAAGGCATCTTGTTATTTGTGCCCTGAGAATTTACTGAAATGGTGGTTTTCAGATTGGAAATGGCATATTTATTCAGTCTATGAAAAGATGATGGCTTCTATCTGGTGAAAAAGGGGTATTTTGCTTTACTCATACATTTACTTTGTTAATCTGCAAACTCAACAACACATCTCAGCATGCAGCTGAGTTATATACCATTTACAGTTTACATAAAATGTTGCAGCCCATCCAACATAAACCTGTGATGAAAGATTGTATTATACACAGATAATCTATTGCGCTCTCAAAAGATCACTTTATGATTGTGCATACAAAGAACATACTCCTTGCTTATTTTTGGTTTGGAGGAAAAAAAAAAAACAACACCTTCAGAAATGATTAATAGTAAGTGTCAGTAATTTGTTTTGGAGAGGGACTATCTTTATGTTATCACATGTACCATTAACACTGGCAGGAGACTATTGATTATACACAAACTAACTATACTTGCAATTATTTCACTGGAAAGGATCAACAAAAGGAAAGTAAAACCCCAGGTTTCAGATTTAAAGATTTGTAGATATCTTTCCTGTGAGTCCACAGCAAAATGATACATAGATAAAAGAGAAAAAACAAAATTTCTGTGCTAATTTTATTAGATATTGTTTTGGTACAGCATATATTTAACATTTTTTCACTACTAAACCGTGCAAAGAAAAACAAAAGTTCTGTGAACTCGCAGTAAACCCCAAATTCTTCATAGCTACGTGCCAGTATTTGTAGAAGATACTAAGTGGATTTTATTAGATTTTTTTCAAGTTGCTCCCATGCTGAAATCTGGGTGCTCTCATGTTGGGCATGTTCGGCACTGCCACAGACAGGTCCAGCTTTTGTGTCTCTGTGTGCCGTCCCTCTTGGAACAGGGAAAGGGAAAATGATCGTCCTTGCTATGTCAACGCTCTTCTTCTGACCTGATGTTTCACGCGACTTTTGGGAAAAGGCTCCTCGCAGGCTCAGTCTCAGCTCCGGCAGTCTTAAATCAGGCCTGAGAAAAAGCCTGCTGAGCTATTTGAGAGCCTTAAAGAAAAACCTTGTTGTTTAATAGAAAATAACAACCTTTATACAGCACTTTTTATACCAGACTGTAAAATTTAATGGAGGGTTTTATCTTGCTGTACAAATTTGTTTTTTATAAAAATCCCAGGTAACATTATCATTTCTGTTCAGTTCTTCTTTTAAGGAAAGTCTGCAGAAATTGTGTCTATTTTTATTTAGGTACTTTCAGGAGTTGAACCTGTTGAATGCTACAGAGCTCTGCCAAGGGCAAATTTAATTCCTCAAGGAGTCTGGAAAAATCTCAAACCTCCTCATGATGTTGAAAACTTTTCTTTGCTCACATCTAACCTAACAGTGTCTCAGGGAAAAAAAATGAAAATTGTGTTTTATGGAAACTTAGTGAGGAACAGAGCCCCTGCCACTCTTCGACCTAAGGGGGATGGGGAGCGGCACCTTAGCCGGGGAATTTTTTGGGGAGGATGAAGCCTGTAGGGTCAAGCCACCTCCTTTGGCATCAGAGGCAGAGTAGCAGGAGCCGACTGGAATAATCCCAGGGGAAGGCCTAAACGCTCGTGTGATTTGCAACACTTTGAGGCTTTTTTGATGCTTCTAAGAAGGAATGCAATTAGCTTTTCAATGATAAATAAATTAAAGATAGTTGATTTTGCCTTTCACAGATTTGTTTTCTTTGCTTTCATAAGGGACTGCAGCCTGTTTATGATTTTCTTAGAAGTTTGAGACAGTTGCTCTCACTTAGTGACAAAATCTCCCCTCTAGGCAGCACAAGAAGGAAAAAAAGGAGAAAAGCAAAGATAGTGGGAACCTGAAAGTGGACAGAGTGTCTGCAGGGAAGGGTAACCCCTCAGGACTCCCAGAGGTTTGGTTTGGTTTCTGGCTGTTTATTTACATAATTAGAGCATGTAATTCCACAACAACATGAAGAGAAACCAAAAGCAGCAACAAAGGGAAAAAAAAATTTACAGCAAAGCACGTCAAAATCGGTTGGTTGTCAAGGACTAGAGTAAGGCTTTGGTGGACCTTCAAGGCTGCAAGCTCAGGATGGCTTCGGCTCAGCAGCTGGCAGTCACTGTTCGGTCTCTGGCATGGATGGGACTTGTCATCTCCTGCTCGGGTACCCAAATCCCATGCAGAAATTTCCCTCCACCACCACCGCATGCAGCGGAGCAAGTAGCTCCTGTCCAGTCTGAGAGACTGTTGAGGACCACGCTTTAGAGAATATCCTCCAATGGTTTGCAACATGAGACTTGGTAACTACCTTTATTTTAACTTGGTAATTACTTGATACTTTATGGTTTGGTGTTCATACCCATATAGACAAAGCCTTGTTATTGTTTCAGAGTTCCAAGTAATTCAGAGAGGTTGGTTGAAGACAGGGTAACACTGCCACCAACTTGGAGCTGCTAACAGGATAGAATTATAGTACTTGGAGAAAGTCTTTTGCTTCAGGACAGAACCTATCTGAAGAAAAAAATGTTTAAAGTAGCAAGAGTGAGGCTGGGAGTTTGTACAAAAGAAAGAAAAAAATACTTGCAAAAAGCAAAATCCAAGTAAAAACAAAAAAATACTCTGCGTAGTCAAATTAAAAGTGACATTATTAAAGTCACGGAAAAGTTTTGTTTTGACAACTATATAGCTGAGGAGTATAAAAAATTTTTTTTTAAAACTGTGACTTTCTTTTTAATTCTTCCTGAATGCAACACGCTGCTCCTGC
>NW_009623601.1:63908-103569 GCF_000690535.1 Cariama cristata
AGGTCAGTCATCAGGAACTGATCTGGGATGATAGAGGTAGGTCCACGACACGGCTGTACAAATAATTTCAGTAACATTATATGTGACCAGTGGGACTGAGGCTGTTCCGGCTTTCTGTCTCCGCGTGTATTTCTATCATGCCCATCACTGCCGTATCTGGTGTGTGAGATCTAATCAAGTGCATTGCATTAAAGCAAGGAAATAGGGTGAGCGATAGCCCAGCCAGCGGGGCATACCCAGACAATCAGAGCAGCCCATCTGCCCTGAACTGAGACTTGATAAACTGCAAGAAATGGAGAAATGTCATTTTTTTATCTTCCTAGGCAAAGCCCTTATCTGTGTGCATGTGTGAGTCCACATGGCATCGAGCAGGTAGGGAAAAGGAGAACAGCCAGAGCTCTTCCACCCACCCAGGGCAGGAAGCATCGCCATGGAGCATCTGCTCTGAAAGGTCCCCCATCACCTCCTGCAAAAGGACCCATGTGCTGGAGTTGATGTCTCCTCTTAACCACACTGCAGCAGACTGGGCAGCAAGGCAGGTAACGAAGAGGGACTATGAGGAGATGTAATTAGAAATGACTTCCAAGCTGTGGCTCTCCTTCGAGAGGAGTGTGGGAGGGCTGGTTGGGCTAGGTTCTGCGGAAACATATATTTCAAAGGTTAGAGAGAAAAGTTTTATAGATGATGGTATGGAAAGTAAGCAAAGAGTAAGGTAGAAAATAAATTTGAGTTGTCTAGCATTGAATGGTCAGAAATAGCTGGAGAACCAGAAACGAGATGAAAGGCGACTGCATCTGTTGACGCTGCCTACCGAGAAAAAAAATGAAAAAAGATTTAAAGAAAGCAAAATATATGATTCTCATTGTCAAAGTGAACCCAGTCCCAGAGTGCTTAACTCAGGCTTCAAGTCACCCGACCCATTGTGAGAGCGGGAGGAAGGAGCTGCCCGCGCAGTTTGGGAAGTACGTGCAGACGCAGGACAAGACCATGGGAAGTGCACAGAAGTACAGGACCTGTGTCTGTTTGTCGGGTCTGTAGTGAGCACCTTGCCTGACATTAAGCAGAGACAGTAAGTTTGTGATGACCTAAATTCATTTGAAAAAGAGAATTACTGATGTATATATTCAGGTCAATACCACTTTCCCCAGGTTTCAATAATCGGATCAATTATCTGAATCCAATAAAATCTTATTAAAGAAATTCAGAATTATCTTTAAAATAGCTGGCCTTGTAGTCCCTGAGTAGGTTACAAAAACTGCTATGAAGAATTACTGTGACCTACTTTCTGGGCGGTACAGATATCATTATCATATCAGAGGTGCAGTCTGATAAGACTACATGACTTCCATCTCTTATTGAAGGTAGTTTGGCAAAGAACTAGCATGAAACTTTAATCTAGGTCTCCAAATTAATTTTTTTCATAAATACCAGCTGAAATTAAAAAAGTCAGAGCATTGCATGTGAACAAGTGTTTATTTAATGAATGGCACAAATTACAGCCAACGACGTGATGAACATTTTAAAGTGCGTGGGGCGGGCATGAGTTATTGTTGTTGCAGATCACAAATGCTTGATCTGCCCTTGACAGCGTGAGACACAGCCACACCGACGGAGGGGCACTTGGCACCTACTTCCCACAAGTGTAAATGAGTACTTGAATCGCAGGGCAGAGGAGGAACAGGACTGTTATATTACAAAAGCTAATGGAAAACCTTTCAGCCTTGTCTCTGTCAGGTGAGATATTTGGTTGTTGTAGCGCTTCTGAGAAAATAACTTGGCTAAAAATTGGCTGGAAGCTCTTCCTCGTACTTGTAAGCTGTTCTCTGACACGGCAGCACGTGTGGATCCAGGCTGGGAAATGAGGCTGTGCTGGGCAGGACTCTCCCAAAGGCACTCGTTGGCTCTGCCAGAGCAGATCTTTTGGTGTCTTTGATACCTCTGAAGTAAACCTGGCCTCCACGCTGGGTGCATTTAAAAGCAGCGTTTGCTTAAGAAATACTCTTAGCTGCATCAGGGCTACAGTTTGGAGCTGTGAAAGACAGTGGGCGTTTAACCGTGATTGCAGCAGAGCCGGGATGTTCTCTGCACCAGTGTCTTTCTGAGGTGGCAACCCTCTCTCAGGCAGAAGGACCACTGAAAAGAGTGGTAGCAGGTACCTGAACTGCTGGTTTTACCTCCTTTCTGCCCTGTGCTGTGGTGATTGCCACCGGCCAGTCCCGCTGTAGCTTGTGGTCGAAGATGCTATGCTCCCATGAAAAGCATCACCGGGAGTTAAGGAGCTCCTCCAAGCCGTGCAAACACAGAATACCCCTTTTCCAACAGGCAAAGTATGAGGTTACGACAAGAAAGGTGATGCCAGCATGTGAAGCTGGTACTGCCTCGTGCCATGGGGCAATCAGGGGAGATGGCATCGGCAGCACCATCGGATACGATTGCATCCCCTCCTGCGTTACTCAATCTGCTCTCGCCCTCCTCGATACCTCCCTCCCAGCCAGACTTTGCCTTTCTCTCCCGGTAAAGCCGAGCAGCCCTCACCCATCCAACCATCTTTTTGGGGGTGAACACGGCACCGCCAGGATGATGAAAAGCGGGCAGGGGGGCTGCAGGACAGCCCCAGGACCTCTCCACCGCTGGAGTCGATTGGGGCAGCGAGGCAGAGACAGAGCATTTTTATCAGTTAATTAGAAAGCCAAGCTGGTAGGAGCTGGTGCTGTCGGATTGCTTTTTCCGCTTTGAGAGTGCAGAGGAATAGCGGTCCCAGCTGCTGTAGGCTGGCCCCGCTCACGCAGACCAGCCGGCAGAGTCAGGCCCTCCTCCCTTCAAACCGGCTGGCTTTGATCTCCCCCGTATCAAACCAGTTCCAGCCTGGGTAGGATGGTGGGAGGCAGCAGGCTCCGCGGTAGTCGGTGGTGGCGTGTGGCTTAGGGCAGGCACCTTATCGCCGTGCAGAGCAGTCGGCCTCCGATCCACGGCGTGACATCAAGGCAGGTCCGACCGACTGGCGCTTTAATTAGGAGGCTGAAATTATAATATTATGTTAAAGAACAAAGAGTCTCCAAAGAAAAAAAAAATATGTGCCGCGTATCTGACAAAGATAAATTGGATTATTCAAAATATTCCTGATGAAATGTTACATTTTGCAACTAATTATCAATCTGTTTTATCTCCAGACCAGCTGGGCATTTTTGTGCATGCAAGACCTGCCTTACCAATGATCTTAAGATGTCACTGTAGCGTTTACATCTTTTATTTCAAGATTTAAATAACTAGGAAGTAGCTAATGTAATTCACTGCTGAGAAGAAAGGCTAGTTAGTTGAATGCTTTCCAAAGTGATCTTCTCCTAATGAACTTCTTTGGACTGTGAGTAATGAGGCTTTATTCAAATAATGTTTAAGAAAGATTTTTATAATGTAATTTTTAAAGAAAGAGCAGTATTTAATATGTTTAAAATATCTTTATTAATCCTATACTGCCTCACGTAGCATTAAAACATGAAAATTTGTTATTCTTTCTGAATGCTTCTTTTGAGATTAACAGGTTCTAGTTGCGACGGAGCTATAGAAATCAGGCAATTATCTTGTAAGTGTTCAGTGACGTCTTACAAATTGCAGTGTGACATGATCACAGTGCTATTTTGCTGTAAAAAGCATGTATTGTTTAAGTATATTTGCGTATCATAGTAGTACATAACTCCCCTGATCTCTAGTCGGACAGTATACCTACCTGCAAGCAGTGTGCTTTGCTAACTCTATTACAGCTTACTGTTTGGGACAGCTGTGCCTAGATTAATCTACTGGAGGTGTCATTAAAATTTTCTTTTGTGTGTGATTTTGTGGTAGGTTTCAACTGGAAGAAGAGAAAATACCTAATAGGTTCCCTTCAATAGCAGGTTTTTGCAGTATTTTATGTTCTTGGTGACATTATGAAGTTCTGCTGGAGCTGTTGTGGCAAATATTGCTTTTATGGGACTGAACTGACAGGGTGGCCAAAAAAAAAAGAAAAAAACCCAAATTTATGACATGAGGTTTCCTTGGCCAGTTGCTAGGGAAGGACAACAATAAATGTATTTGAGCAACCCCCCACATTTTTGGTTAACTAACGAAGTGTAATCATTGGGCATGGGCTGACCTCATCATTCAAAAAGGCTGACTTCCATCGCATATGGGAACCTGGCTGATACACTGTGTAATTATATATTTCTGAAGCTAGCTTTATTTACAGCAGAGGATCAGCTCAAAAAGGACTACTTGATTCTAGAACTTCTTTTTTTTGTTTGTTTCTTTTATCTCCCAATAGTTAAATTTTGAACTCCATATTCAGCTTGTCAGAGTTTTCCCAAAGTAGGAACTGAATAAGAAAGCAGGATTTGATCTCTTGGGAAGGCTATTTTTTTCTCCAGGCACTTCTTTCTGGTGGTTGATGCAGGGGAAAATCCTGGTAGTCTTACTCGTGCAAATAGTCCCTGCCCACATGGTGCAGTGAGTAGGGAGCAGATGTCTACCCATGTAAGAAAGGCCACCAAGATAAATCTGTTCTTCTGGGCTGCTTGGCTGCAAAGTAGGCTAGTGGCATCGGAGGACACGAGCTTCTGCTTCCAGTTGACTTAGACTGGAATGCAACTTGTTTCCTGGAGCCAGGTCAACAAATGTGGAGAGTTCAGCCGGTGGCACATGGAATAAAACTAAATCAGTTTGCTCAGCTCATAATTTTTTCTTCTCATTTCTACAGGGTAAACTGTCTCCCAACTAATAATCATGTTAACTGTTCATAACAGCTTCCACACTGCTATATAAACAAATGCTTTCTGCCTTTTTAATCAGCGTCTTCCTGAAACTGATCACTACGTCCTCTACCTTTCCGTGTGCTATCAAGGCCTGATCCTGCAAAGAGCCAGGCATCTCCTCAGAGGTGCTCGGCACACTCACTTTCTCCCGAAATTCCTGCGAGTTAAGAGGGGTCAGCATCTGGCAGGATTTGACCCTTGCTTTGCACAAAAATCTCTTTCAGTCTGAATGTTTCATAATGTATGTTTAAATAGTCACAGCTAGCAGAGAACTTTGATGAGGCAAAGGGGTAATTGGATTTTCTTGTTCTATAATTAAAAAGGTATATATTACATCCACATTAATACCAAAAGAGTTCATCATGATCAATGTTATTACAAAGAATACCAAAGGATTTAACAGTGATTGGCCACTTAGTTTAAAGGGTACCTGAAATCATTAAATTGTTTGCTGGAGGGCTTATGAAGGCCTATTGGATTGCTTGTGACTAAATTTTCTTTTTACTACTGGCCTGCAATGTAAGGTTTACTCTTACAAAGTAGGAGCAACAGGGTGATCATTTTCCTTTATTATTCCCTTATTGACTTCCAGTTAATTTTAATCTTTGCATTAACTGACCCCTATTAAACATGCCACGTATCTGATTACACTGTCAAGGTTGAGACTGGAAAATGACCTATTGCACCACGTCAATTGTCCTTCACAGAAGCCCTTACTGTTAATCAACAGAGGAAGATTAAAGGAGATCAGAACTACCAGCCTGAAGTGCATTTTGCATTTGACTACACCTTTCTACCCGTGCACGTGTTATTGTCCTAGGAAAAAACAGCGCAAGGAAACGTAAGCTGTTTGGAGCAGCTTCTGCTCAAATTTCTGCAGAGAGAAGTTCTCAAGGCAAGGTTACATATGTAACCTCAGCTCTACCCTTAAACATTTTGATATACCTGTAAAATCCTACATTATGTTATCTCATACTGGATTTGGACAAACACAATGTAAGTTTTTTCTGCAATATTAAAATGTTCATGTGTAATTTTGTTCAGTTCTACATAGGTATAAATTAGTTTAATTATTTCTCAATGTGACTTGCTAACCTTAGGTCGTTGGATAGGTTGTAGTTGACTTTTCATCAGCGCACAAGTGTTTGTCCAGCTACAGTTGAATCAGCTACTCAGGTGGTGTTGGGCTTTGAGCAGGATTTGGGTTTGTAGAATTCTTCGTGTTAAGGCAACGACAATTTTTTATCAATTTGTGCATTTAAAACAGGTCTTAGCAGGCCACCTTCCCACATAAAAGTGAAACTCGGAGTGTAAGAATGAGTTATGCATTCAGGATGTGTGATTTTTTAAAGATGTGACCTTGTTGAAACCAAACCCAGTTTTTGTCACAGTGTTCAGTAACATGTTGTTTGGCTGAATATTATTTTTTCTGTCATATTTCACCTTACTACTCGCAGCTCTTGCAGTGCTAGAACGATTCCAGAGGAACTTTTTTAACTGTCGTGAGGGAAATGCACAGTATGAACAAATGAAAGCAATATTGCTACCTCAGCTTATTGTGGTCACACTCGTATTAATAATCATAAATGAAACTTAACATAACACTGATGTTTGTGAACTTTTCATTTTTAAACAATGCTCTGCTTCTCAGCAGACAATTGACTTCCTCTATTTCTTGGCTTAGCTCACTGTCAGTCCACTTCCAAAAACATCTTTGCCATGTGAAAGAAATTTACTGAAAAAATTTGCAGATGCAGCAAGCCAAATAGATTGATGAATGCGTGAAAATATATTTCTCTTACTTCTAACATCTTCTCCATGTGAATCATGATGTCGAAAATTTGTCAGGTCCTCAGCAGAAAGGTGATCTATCAATATTCAGAATACCTTCAGTTGGTTGTGTGCCCAAGCATTGCTGCCTTTCACCGGAACAGAATAGCTGGCTTTGCAGGTATCTTGTCACTGACAAATGTTTTATTGACCTAGAGTCATTGTTTTGAGGGCTTTTAAAAATTTCTTAAGCCTATACAAATATCCATGTTTTTAGCTCTTCTGAAAGATTTTTGCATTCATACTAATGGTATTTATTACTCTTCAGCTCTTTGGAAACACTTAACTAGATCACAAGGCAGACGTAGCTGCTGTTGCTGCCTCTGTTTCAGGTGAGTACATGAACATTTTCCTGGATGGAACTGGAAAATGTTGCCGAGCACTAGAATCCAGAGGGATGATAAATAGACATGTCAGTATTTAACACTAACCAAAAGCATTTGAGACTGGATTGAACTAATTTTACTAGTAGTTATTGTAATTAAATATTTTCACCAGGATGGAAAGTCATGGTTTGATTTTGAAGTAATTTGCTTGACAAATATCAGATGTTAAAATAATTAAAGCTTAGCCATTTATATTTAATCTCAAGTGGATCCATGAAAACAAGCCTCTGAATTGTATCAGATTCATATATTAATTGGCTCATGGATTTTAAGACCAGCAGGGGCTATTATGGTCATCCAGTCTGGCCTTCTGCATAAGTGGTCATGGAATTCCACCAAGTAATTCATGCATCCAACCACAATTTTTAGAAGAAATCTGTAGGAATTGAAAAGCTTACAGTGACTTCGTAGCCTTTGTGATCTTATTACTTAGAATATCTGCCAAAATACAGAAGCTCTAGGTGAGCATGGAAAGATAAAGTTTGCACAGGTACAACTGTTATGGATTTATTCCCCAAACTTTTGCAGTCCCCTTGAAGTGATTTTTAATACTGCTAAAAGGGAAAGCATCAAATTATCTTTCCTGTTGGAGTCAAAATGAGGCTCCTGGTACATTTCTGACAAAATTATAAAAATGAGCTTAGTTTCCAGTCCTCATTCTGTTTTGCTCGTTCACCCAATGCGGTGATGTCTCTGTTGTATTATTTTTACGGTATATCAATCACAGAACAACTAACTTGAAATAGAGGTTTGACTTTATTCTTTGTCAGACACCTGTGTTATGAAGTAGGGTAAATAATTTCACTGAATTAGTGTCAAACTGAAATTAGTAGTTATAAAATGCAGTAGGGTTAATTTATTCTTTTGACAAAACACCCTATTTTTCATGTGGTAAATCCCAGTGGCTACAACTGGTTAAACCATAAATTTCTTTGTAGAGCTGCAATTCTGGTAAAAACTTCATTTTATTGTATTTGATTCCCTTAATATATTTTGAAACTTTACAAAAGAAAAATTCTGAAATTATTGTTGAAAGTTACATACATATTGTGTCTAGAAAACATATATATAAATGCATGGAAAATAAAATTACTCATTTCTCCCTGAATATAATCATATTATTATACATTATGTCATTACAGTTAAAAAATTTCACCTCTTCTATGCGAAAAATCACATGCACATGACTTCACTTTTGATGATCTACAGATGTAAAAAACAGTATCCTTGAAGTTACAGAAGAAGGCAGGTTGGCGTTAAAGTCAGAGACTTAGTACAGTCGGCTGATTGCTAGGTCAACTACTGCAGTCTAAAATGTTCTAACTGGCTCTGAATATATCAGATTAATAAGTATATTGGTAAGAAAAAATAAATATGAAAATAAACCTCTTTCTATCCAAGGAATCGAGCAGGTGTTTTAAAAAGTAAGATGATCTTTTCGGAAGACCTACTTCAAAATCTTAAAATCTTCTCTTCCTTCTTTTTCAGTATCCCCAGACTAAACAAAGCTTCACAAGCTTGGACAATTTGTTTAGCTTTTCTAGGAGCTTGTTGAGCTTAATTTCATTGTAGGGTATCCCAAGAGCATTTAGCTTTTATAATCAATTCTACATGTACTAGCTTATTCTTAATATAAAAATGACTGGTTGGTATATAATAATGTCAGTTTATTGGGATTCAGGTCAATAGTAGTATTTGTTCTCCAGATAGAAGAGTCACCTCCAAAACACTATGACATTCATTAATTTGATCATTGTGCTTTATGCACACGGGCTTAACAAAACAGGACTAACCCAACTCAGGAATGCTTCTGCTGTATGGTAAAGTTCTGTTCTGAAAAACCGTTTTATAATATAAAGGCTGCTATCTACTTTGATTAGACATAAATTTGCACAGTTCTTGAGATCTTTAAGGGAAATTGAGAATGATGTTTAAAAATATGTGTTTTATCATCTTTATGACTTAAACCACAGCATATGTATTTGTATCTTTTAAGGAACTGAGCATCTGTTCCTCCTCTTCTAGGCTGTGTAAACAAGTATGCCTTGGCTTTCCATAAAATATACCTTATTTTTACAAGTCTAACAGATGCACTGTGGTCAATTACAAGGCATCTTTAAGGCAGTCAGCTCTGCTTGTTCTAATCAACTTGCTGTATGAACTGGATCACCAAGGGATTGGCGAGAGTCAGGAACAGCATTTAGCACTTTACTGACCTTGAGTCCACCTTTTCAAAACTCCTTCTGGAACTAAGATTTTTTCCAGCCATTTTCAAGTGATTTCTTCCACTTTCTCCTGAGAATAAAACACTTGATTGACCCATGATGTTAAACGAAATTCTTCCACTGGAAAAGGAAAATTGTTGGTAGTCCTAGACATGAAAATATTCATGAACTTTTTTTTAGTGGATAGAATTAAAATCTTCAAAAAGTTTTCAACATATCTAACATCTGTCTAGACTACTTAGTGACAGATATTTTGGAATTTTTTCATTGTGAAGGAAGATACAGAAGCAAACATGCAAGCATATCTATAAATAGTTAGATATTGAATTTTAAATCTCTGATTTTTAGCTGTATTTTAGCCTTGTAGATACTACAATTATATCTGTGTGATAGCAGTTAGTAACTCATATGAGACTTACTAATAACTGGAAAATTGTTACCAAGAGCTTCTGAAATTACATCAAGTAGAGAATTAAGAGGTTTGAGAAGACTTTTTTAAGAAGGAAATTTTTTTATAGCTGAGATCATAATACATTATTTCGCAGCATTCTTTAGAAAGAATAACGGAGCTGAAGTTTGTACTGTGTTTATACTGTTACTTGATAAATCTCTGGCTAACGGTACCTAGATGAAAACATGATTCCCCAAAGAGTTGTGATGAATGTATGCTAAATAAGTTAACACAGGGAAAGATTTTTTTTTTATTTATTTTTAAGAAATCACAGTTATGTCTTATATTCTTACTTAAACTTGGTAGACTTTGTGTGACATCAAAAAAGCAATGGTCTCTCTGCTTTAAATTTAGAACTAGTCCATGCTGAATAAACTAAGTGGTAGAAATGTTGCACGATCTACCTGTTTTCTAATGGTGAAACTAGAATTATCAGTTTCCATAAAAAAAAAAACAAACAAGAAGAGAAAAAAAAATTTTTTTCAAAATATTCAAAAGCATTTTTCAAATATTCAAAGGTGAACATTATTTTGAGGCATTTACTTATTGATAATTTCCCAAATGGCATCATCAATCAATATAGAAGTTATATACCAAATAAGAAAGCCTACAAAAGTAGCTGTTTCAGTAGTTGTATTATGGGTAACCTCATTTCACATTACTCTGCTAATTTAGTCTCTCAGTTCATTAGACAGGGAGTTTTTTTGTTGAAGTGTATCAAACTAACATCCAAAAATGCAACTTTATCACACTGAAGCACAATTCGTAATCCTGTTTTCTGAAATTCTGGATCTTGCAAGGTTAAACTCAGAATTATTTATCTTTAAAAATAGTCCCCTGGCACAGAATTAGCTTTTTCTTGTTTTTCTGTGCAAAAAAAATTGGACCAAACACTGAAGTAATCAAAGTTTAAGATGAACACTTGGAAAGATGATATGTTGGGCTTAATTTCTTTTAAAACTTGTATTTGAGACTCTGTATTTGTTTACTTTGAATGGTTATCTTGGATGGATGAATTATTGTTTGCTAGGTATTCATCTCCCAAAACATCTAAAACCTATGGCTTGCCGTTGGCCTCTGGGTACTAGTGAACTACGGTGTTAATTTTATTGGTCATAGGGATTTCCTCCTTCTGGTCACTTTTCCATTGAAATAAACAGTGTAACACCTAGGACCCAGTTCAGACATCAGCTGCACTGACAAGATCTCTTCTGTGGCACATAAAATGGGGTAAGGCATGTACAGTATCTGTAATTTAATTTTACAGGCTGAACAGTTACTCTCTAATCCCCTTGCTCTGCTATGTCAGAAAGCAGGACTTGATGGTTTGTCTGGGTTTCCGTGTTACAGAGGTGATACTAGGTCAGTAAAACAAAGAAACAGATGAAAAAAAGAAAGCCATGAGTTTCCAAAATAGTTATATGCTACAGGCAAGTTCATTCTGGTTGAGAGAAAGATGAGTTTTATAGCTTAGGAGAAAATCCTATATGCATCCCAGCAATGGAATAGGATTTCAGTTTATGAACACATGGTACAAATATTTGTGTAGCCTTCAGTATGTTGTTTAATCTGGTTGCTCATCTATAAAATGAGAATATTGATTCTTATCTCTCACCATCTCCTGTGAGGTTTTTAAGGGTACATATAAAGCACCTATAGATCAGTATACTCTACAGAGATGCTTTAGAAGTGCAAAGTACTTTTTAAATGGTACAGATGTATTCTATGATGGGTTGTGTTTGGAGGTTAATTCACCTAATGATGCTCCACTTTTTATGGAGAGAATGCCTGGGGGCTTGCAAGACTTCCTTGCAATGGAACTAGCAGTGTCTACTTGAAAACAGAGCTGGAAAAGTCAATTCAGCCGTTGCTCAGGTTAAAGTGAAGATGGCATTGTTATACCTTCAGTTGTAATTCTGAGGACCACTCCAGTTGAATGTAGACTGTATTAATGTGCATCAGTTATCCATACACTGAGTCAGTCAATGACTACATTGATCCAGTCCTGTGTTTTCTTTCAGAGGATGCTGCAATGAGGCAATAGAAATCATTAGGACTTGTGATATTGAAATCCTCTCGCTGCTGGCAGATATGGAGCTCACATTTCACATACTGTTGCAGTATTGCAAGAGCAGTCATGCCTAGAATTTTGAGTGAAAGCTTTTGTTTATCTTTTTGTTGAGTAAATATACATTGTTTTGTTCCTTACTTTTGTATTTAGGTTATTTCACTGAGAGCACGTCATGTGTGCATGACGTGTCATCCGTTTTCTGATGTGTTGGATGTGATACTGGGATTGACATTACACCAGTTTCTTGCTTTGATGTTCAGTTTCTACTTGTTGGACCCCTTTGACACAGGTCCTAAAAAGCATCCTTCCTTGTCTCCACAGGTTGAGAGATCTGTAATGTATGACAGGTTAACGTTTGCAAACTTGATTGCAATGTATATGTGTGAGCAAACCTGAGAATAGTTGGAGCTTCCTGGTAAACCCAAAAGTTGCCTCTGAAGGTCTGACATAGCTCTTCCAAAAACTTAGGACCTCAAAGTTATGCGATTTTATCTTCTTGAGGACCCTGACCTTCTTAGTTGTCACAGACGTTTTAGAATTAGCCAGGGTTTTTGAACCCTCACTTTTCCCAAGAAGCTTTTGCAAATAGCAGAGTGTCTGGACACTGAAGAAGCTTCCAGAGTTGATATCTTGTTCATTAATAGTAGTAATTTGGTAATTACAAAAGTGTTTATGAGCCCTTCTACAGAGGGCAATGCAGAGGCATAGAGCAGAAAAGGATAAAGAGTCAATTACAAGTAGAAAATACAAAGAAACTATGTGATACTTACTGGTTAACATTATACAGGGTAGTTTCAGCAGTCTGCAGCCTCATTGTTGTCAAGTTCTTTAGTATATTCATAAAGGGAGGAGGTGAATAATGATCTAGAAATGAAGGGTTGGAGGCATGAATCAAAAAACATTCAAAAATCTACAAGTTTAAGTTGGAGAATATGGCTAAGGAAGAAACAGTAGAAGTGAAAATAGAGGAGAAATTTGAAGTAGAGAACACTCACCCAGTCACCCACGTAACATGCCCCACTAAATACACCAAGTAACATGTGCTAATAAATCTGTGTGCAGGAAGGTGAGATGTCAACAGGTCGTTCCAATTTTCAAATAAGATTTGTCCTTGCAGGTTTTCTTCACACCTCTCCTGATGGCTGCAGGATTAAAACTATAAAAAAGCAAGTCATAGAAACAAATTGAAAAATGCCAACCCTCCCTCTAGCTTCAAGTATCCTTTTGAAAAATTGCTAAAAAAAGAGAAATCTTCTAAGAAGAACATTGCTGACTCGAGGGATGGAAGAAGTAGAGTATGGACGCTTTAGGAAATGTGTCAGGCTATTGGTGGGTTATGGAGCTGATTCAGCTAATCTGGATATATTAGGTGGCAGTCTCTATGGTCTACCTCGCCTGAAAATGGCAAATATTCCTTTCATTTCCTCCAGAGCACCTGAAGACATGTTACAAGGTGGCTTTTTGTAGATGAACCTGAGATAAACAGAAGCTTCATAAGCAAAACTGTTCTTTACAGTAATTCTACTGCAAAACCAAGGACTTTTGGGTAAAGTTTTGTTAACACGCTATTAAGAAGCAAAATGTTATGGAAGGTGTTGTCATTCAGGTGAAACACTAACCCAAAATCTTGACCGTTTGCTACTATTAAAGACCCCTTGGCATTTTTCACGACAGCAGAGGTGTGAGCCCTGGTGTCCTGGCCAAATTCCAGCTTGGGTAATTAAATTCTGCTTTCCTAAAATCCCCCCTGTAGTTTCAGCCGAGTACAGTATTCTTCATTTCCTCTCCGAAACTGCTGTACAGAATTGCTTTGTGCTGGTAAACAGCTGCCACATCTCACCCCAGAGGAATTGCTGCATTTCGGTACCGAAGCTCGCTATTTCTGTCTCTCTCTCACACACACACACGACATGGTATTGCCCCGGAGCACCCACGAGCACCCCTTCTCGTCGGCAGTGTTAGAGGCAGTAAGCGTGCAAGGCACAGCAAGCCAAATTCTGCCTCTGCAAAGCAGCCCTGGACCGCGTTCCCCCCTCTTATTGCAATATTAGTAAGCCATGCTCAGCTTTAGGAATTCAGACTGGAAATACATTGCTATTTCTAAAGAGCTGGGGAGCTGAAGTGTTGTTGGTGCCGCTACCCTTGATTTCTAGATATTGGTCATAGCTGGTAAATGGTTTCATTTTCTTCGCTGAGGAAGAAATCTTGAGTCCACTTCTACTGGGGCTTGTTAAGCTGTTGCCTTGGGGGCCAGTTGATCAGTTGTTAAGTAGTAAGCAGCTTTGGCAGTCAACAGGCATAGGATCCCCTGCAGCTACTCCAGCCTGCCTGTCCTATCATTCTTTATAGAGGTAGCAGAGTATTGTCTTAGAAGTGCAATAGTGATAAAATACAAACAGATACTGTTCATTCGATTTTGCTTGCGCCGGTATTTTAGAAAAGTGCGTGACATCTGTATGGATATATATATATACATGTATTTACTTGCCAATAGTACCTATGAAAGTCCAGCTGAGAATTTTTTACAGAAGTTTTTTGATGATCGGTCAGGGACTCTAAGGGAAAAGACAACAGTCTGAGTATTGCGTGAGCAGTACCGAGAGCTCCTCGGCTGTTTGTCCTGGCTGTTATCAGCCAGCTTCAATTCACCATGAAAAATTATGTGAAAATATGGCAGGGACTGCAATGTTTTTTCTAGGCACTCCAGCAAAAATCACGGCCAGGCCACAGAGAGCCATGCTTAGCACAGAGCAAACCTGACACGCTTTTATCTGACAGCAAGGAAGTTCCTCAGTTGTAATATCTTCTCTGAATTGTCATATCAAATAGCGTATTCTTATTTACTCTCTAAAGTGTTGTGACATACTTGCATGAAAGGTGTGATATGTTCTAAGTATTGGGGGAAAAAAAGGCAGCTTTGTCATTTCTCTCTCTCAAAAACATTTCAGTGCTTGTAGAAATATCTGTTTTCTAATCCGTGTGCACACTAAGAAATGTTGTCCATCTGATTTTTACTTAGCTAAGTACACCGGGAATGATTCAAAGCAGGCTTGACAGATTTCTACTTTTCACATGCCAGTAGGGTTTTTTAAAATGTATTTTATGCTGGGGTTATTTTGTTTGGTTTTTTGGTTGACTGAATTACCTATATTCCTTGAAATGGTGTTTAGTAATTCTCAGCGACTGCAGAGATGCCTACTGGGAAGTGGTCAACTGATCACAACAAACCCCACTGACTCCGGGCTCTCCTACTGCTTTAACTCAATTGCACTTTCTTATCCAAAGCCACATCTCTTAGGAAAATCCCAGAAATGCTGTTTGCTGTGAAGCATGGTTTTAATATTATCACGGCTATTTGAAAAGACAAAAGATTAGAAAGGCTGTTTGGTACTGAAGGAAGAAACAGTTTCAAGGGATGGATTTACTGAAAACAAGACTCACATTTGCTGCTAATGTTTACTTCATAGTCCATCTTCAGCTAAAACATTTCCCTCTTGATGCTGGATGTAACTTCTATGGATATGAAAGGGGAAGTCCATTCTTCATCCATGTCTTGATCTCCTACAGTCTGTAAAAAATTACAGGCGAAATGGAAGCTTGGGAATTTTTTTTTCAATTTTGTCCTATATTGACAATACATTGTTTAGATTCAAAGCTTGTTAAAAAGTCAGATGGGGAAGTTTGAACATGATAATTAAAAGACAGACAGATTTTGAGGAAAGCTGGATGCTAAAACCAAAGCCCATAGAGCTGATGCGTAACAAAAGCACTTGCATCCTCAGGAAGGACTATGAACTTAAGATTTTTCAGCAAGAGATATGATAGAAGTCACATGTGTCATGACATATGATGATGAATATATTGTTACCCGTACTTGCTGAAAAGAAATCAGTCAAGATTTTAGAAGTGGCTAGTAATTGCTGCAGTTCAGTTGCTGCATGCCCAGTGTGAAGACCACGGGAATGATGGGTTAAGCCCAGTTCATTCCAGACAGGAAAGGACAGGGTTTTAATGATGAGTGCCACCTCCCGCGGCATGGTACATGGCTAAAGCTTCTGAGAGTTTGCACACTTCTAGTGTTGTTTCCTCTGAAAATGACCTCTCCTCCTCCTTTTCAGCCAGCTTCTCTACAAAAACACTGATATCAGGTGGATAGGAAGGAGCTGCAGGTAGAAGATGGAAATACTTTAATAAGAAGAATCTCTAATTAAAATAGTTAATGGCACTTTATAGGCAGAATCTTAATTTCTAAATTAGGATTGCTCTTTGCAGCTTTCAGCCTTCCTCTGTAGTGACTTTCTTCTGGAGTTGATTCTTCATTAGTGGAAATACCATAGCAGTTTGCTCCTCGCCTCGTAGGAGACCTCCAGCAGATCTATTCATACTCTGCAGCCAAATCATTCAGATGCCCTGTCTTAGGACAGCATCTTCTTTCTTTGTTTGTTTCTCCCTCTGAGAGAAACCTTTCTTTTTCATTTTTAACACAAAATCAAGCAAACAAGATTCTCTGGTTCTGTGACTTTAGCCCTACTGATGGCAGGAATCACAATCTAGAAAGCAGCATCCTCTGCATGTTGGATCTTCAATATATCAAACGACAATGTTGGCATTGTTTTGAGAGGGTTAACTAAGATTAATGAGAAAAGAAACATGAAGCCATGGAGGATCAACATTACAAATCAATGACTGAATAAATTTAATGTGTATTCCAGCTGCACTTTGCCTGGTATCAGACTGATTCTTAAGAGTGTATCTTTTATGCTTCTAAATAACCCACTAAGACAAGAACACTGCTTCCGCTTTAATAATGCTTTATTTAAAGTTTATACAGTAGTCAATGTATTGATTTAGGAGGAATTTGTAGAATAAAAAAAGAATGCTTAATAAGATACAAATAAACTCCTCCAGCTTTCACCATACCCCATCCTTAACATTTGCAAACTGTAACTTCAGTATTTTAACTCTGGAAAACAAAGTCATTAGTAAATAAAACCAGACTTGCTAGTAGTCAACGTTAGTTTGAACCTTAGACTTTGCATTGATGATGTAACTTCCATGAACAGTGAACGCTTTAAATTATATAGCTTTCTCTAACACCATTCAGTAACTTTTGAAAGCAGCAGATGAAAAGAGAATGCATATTTTATTTATTTATACCTAATTATTGCTCAGAGCTAGGAAATGCGACCTGTGTCTTTGCAAATTAGATCCTTTGTCGTTAAACTTCACAATGGAGGTGGCTTGCTTTGTTCCTTTAATCAAAACGCTATTACCCTTAAATTGCCTCTTAAAATTGCCATTTGCTTAGCAAATCCGACGGAGGCGCTTCCCTCCCGATAATTACACGTATAAAGCCAGCGACAAAAGGAGACCTTTTACATGTCTGAATGGTTTCGCAGTCCAGCCTCATAATCAGATTCCAGAAATTGAACTTGCAGAAAGTTTGTGCTAGCCTTGTGGATTTTCATTTCAGATGTTGTCAACTCAAGGGCATTTGGACCAATCAATATCTGTCTGTCTTCTCGCACAGAGAAAGTTGGCTATTAGAAAAGAGAGGCTTACAGCAGGCTCAGCCAATACCATTAGCCCTAGCCTAAGGGCAGTTGTGTCCATGTGCCGGGGTAGGCACCTGCCCCCTCCCCTCCCCCACCATTAAGAAGGCCACTGGGGATGTCATTTGGACATAGCGGGCAAAGAGCACTTCTTTATTCTTTCTCTTTTTTACACCCAGACTTCACCAAAAATCAATAAATCTGTTCTTTGCTTATTTTCAGAACTTTACTTCAATATAAGCAAGGACTTTCCTTCCAGCTACAAACTCCAGTAGCACCAAGTCAGGGATTTTTGTGTGTGTGTGTATTTTTTGTTTTCCTTTCTCTGTTCCAATTTGAGAAATAATTGGAAATAATATCCACTGTTTCTTCTTTTCCCTGCTAAAGATTTTTTAGAAGAAAGACCTTGATCTGCTGACTCTTTTTATGATTCAGCACTTGATTTTTCTCTCCTTGCTGTCCTTTTACTGCTAATGATTTTATGTGAACAGATAATGAAATCACATATTTCTTGGGTTTTTAATCAGCACAGTTTTCTCCATATTGAATTGGGTTTTGGTATTTTCTGTGTCAAGGCACTATTAGTGACACTGCTGTTGATAATTCTTTGTATGTGAAACTATAACTCTTCAATTTTAGGCATAGCAGCATTTCTGTATTGGGGAACCAGGTATGTATTCTGGGAAAGCATCGAGCCCATGCTTGAATGTTGTGAGATTATTTTTTGAAAGAAACAGTTTTTAATCTACTCTTTCTCTGGAATAAGGTAAAAAAAAGATAAACTAAGGGATGACTGAACTCAGTAACTCAGTGACCAAACCAAGTGGCAGTTGGCATAAGTATGAAGTCTGGTCGTTAAGAAATCTGCAAGAAATGCAGGTAATCTGTTACCAGAGGGCTATTCACTGGGAAGATGATGACAGAGGACAAAAGGAGAGTGCAAAAGCAGAAATGGAGTTGATGTGGATGGAGATAAAAAGAGTGCAGAGATGGTCCACAAAAAAAAAAAAAGAAGAAGTATTGTGGAAGGAAATATTTAGGAACAAATCTAGAAGACAGAAGCATGTTGCTCAAAACTAGTGAAGGGAGCTAGTGGTAGTAATTTCACTTAAGAGATCTGCTAACAGTTCATCACAATGAGCTTTAATAGGTAGACTAAACCTTGTCCTTTTGGCTATGAGAAGTCAAAATGGAAAAACTCCCTGAAAACGGGAGTATCTCATCCTCTGACCAAAAAGCCTGGTCACAAAATGCAATCCATTGAAGGTTCAAGTCCTGGAAGACTCAGAGCTGAGATGAAATTTAATGTTTTTGATCTTTAAGAAAGTAAATGAGTAGTCAGGCAAATGCATCTTTTCTACTCTGTGATTATATTGTCCTCAAGGAATTTAGGAGCTTTGTTTAAATTGGAAGCCTAAGATTTGTCTTGAGTAATCTAGTGAAGCTCTGTTAAAGTCAGCAAAGCTGCACTGGTTGAGACCCACTGCAGATCTGGCCTGAAACCATCAGCCAGTGAGGAGAACTCAGCCAGGAAAGACCTTCCCAAATTCCTATAAATACAATGTTTGGGTACTTAGGAAATACCACAGTATGAAGATTCCTTTTCTGTGTTCACTCGGGCTTGAACTGCAGAGACGGAAAGATGCATAGAATTAAAAAGAAAGAAGAGAGAGTCCTATAAATCCCATGAAGCCAGGGAGTGGAAAGTGTTTGTTGAGTTGTGTGTCACCGAGACAATTTGGCATTTTCCGGCTATTTCACTCTAATAGCAAGAAAAGAATGTTGTTATAAAATATTCTTCAAATGGCCCGTGAGAACTTTTTAAGGTTCGAAGATTTCCATCGCCCAAAGATCTCACAGGTAGCCCTGTGATAAGGGAAATGTGCTGAAAGTTCAGCCAAGCTCCTCTTGCAGGAAACAGCAGAACCGTTTTGCTGAGAATCTATGGCCAGTGGTGGCGTTTTGAGTTTGAATGATTTGCCACTTTACTGATTTTAAATCCTCAGCAAGATGCTCCAGGCGGAACAGTTAGAATCAAGAAAATTTCTCACCCCACCGTGGCTGACGTGGATTACGGATGTACTTCCATAAGGGAAGTGTACGGGAGGATCCTGGCAGCTGGACTCCCCAGGAGGTGTTAGGAAGATGTTAGGATGCAGAGAGTGGAGCCAATGCTATCTGAGAGGATGTAGGAAATCTGAGAGCAAGTCGGAAAGGGGCTGTTCGCTTAGGAGGGGATTTCTATGTGATTTGTAGATATGAAACAGCCCTTATGATAATACAGACTGATTTCTGAAGTGGCTTTAAATTAGCACAGTTTTTTGTTTTGGAGTTTATTTTTTCCCCTTTTTTTCTCTAAAATATACAAGGTTCAAGTTTTGGGTTCCCCTCATAACCTGGCAAGACTCATGCATTTTCTAGTGCTTATGCAGCAGTACTTGCTGCTTCATTGAAAATAATAGCACTGTGCTAAACAGCATCATCTTGGGATCACTTATGGGATTTAGTGGTGTTTAAGGGGTGAAGGCTAGGATACTGTAAAGTGAAAACCTCCAGTGCAAAGAAAATAAGGTGCATTTCCTATAAACCCCTGAAATGTCTGCTTTTCATTTAAGTGGTTGAAATGCATGTGGAAAAAAAATACACCAGCAAAATTTTATTTACCACCTAGGTTTAATGACTTGGTAGGATTTTTTGAGACTGGTGGGTAAAGGGGTAGACTTTGTGGCTACTTAATCTCCAAAACTGAAAATATTTCTACTTTTGAGAGAGGAAACTTGCTATGCCACCGAGTGGTTATTCATTGTACGGATTACTGTTTTGAGTTAGAGCAAGATCTTTTATTTTTGATATTTAAATGGAAAGAAAAAAATAAATAGCATGTCCTTTTGAAAGCAAACATTTCAAAATGACTAGTCAATACCAAGTACTAAAAAAAAAAAAAAAAAGATAGGTCCCTTAGCTGAACTCCCACATCATTAAACTCCAAGGGACTTTTGTTGCAGACGTTGTGGAGCAAGATCCTCCCCTTATACACCTGTCACAGCAAAAGATCTGAGTAAACCAATCACTTCTAAAACTGCTATCTAAATGTCATTATGATCACTGAGTTATTTGTTTTAGCTTTTGGGGAACATTAAGGTTTGTGCTCATTTACATTTTTGTATTTGCTTTGGAAAGGGGCATTTTGGACTAATTAGTTTTTGGAGTTAACATCCATGATATGGGTAAATATAGCAGGGTCCCAAGTAAGCCCAGTATAGACCCAGTGTCCTGCCAGTGCTGCGATGAGCATTTCCACTTCATTCTTCTGCAGGCTTTGATGAACTCTCCAATGCCCACACGGTACTTACCTCAAACGGAAGAGGTACAGCTGCGGGAAGAGAAATATCAAATGATTCAACAACACTTGTTTCTTACCTGGATGTTACTTGCCAGTTCAGCTAAACCAATAAAAGCTGATTTCAAATCCCAGACATTCATCTGTCCAAAGGTACGGCATGTTGAACAAAAGGTATGAAATAAATTAAATAATGCATTACAAAACTGTAAAACCTCCTTAAGAAAAAAGTCATCACAGAACTGTTCTTGTTCTATTATTCACATTATCCTTTCAGAGAAACATTTTGCCAAAATATTTCACTTAGGTGCATAAAGATCTTTTTTTTTTTTAAAAAAAATATGTTTTGAAACTGGTCCTTCTGTACTATGGAGTTTGCTGCTATATAGACAGGGATTTGACTGTGACTTCTGTCATTAGAAGAATAAAGGCATCTGAGGGTTTATCGATGAACTTCTTAAGATCAAATATGTCCAAAACTAAAATTCAATAACAAAGAGAGTAGGAGTGGTTTAGAGTATTAGAAGAGTCCATAGATGAAAACAAGGTCCCTCCTTTCAAACTCGCACAGTCCTTTGTGTTTCCGAGTACCCAATTCTACACGGGTAACTGAGCTCTTAAGACTAAGATACGAATAGGAGAAAAACACACACTTAAACAAATCTCCTGACATAAAAAACATTTGAAGAGGATGAGCACTCACTTGAAACATGCTATCTAGCTCTTTGCTTCATCTTGAGCTGGGAATCTTGCTTTTCCTCTGAAGCTTCTAAATCCGGCCTTGGCCTTGTCAGTAAGTCAGTATTACAGTAACACTTCTGCAGCCTCCGTGGACACGGTCGTCTTCTGCTCGTGTTGCACAGCTCATAGCAACTGAGCATTTGCAATTGGAAGAAATCTCAATAACTGCATAAATTAGAGAACCCACTCAACCTGCTTACAAACTCAAGTCTGTAGAAAATAAACGTCATGAATTTGCCACATAGTCTGCTCATAGGTTCATATTGTAAAGAAACAGCGTGGTGTTGCCTAAATCAAGTATGAATTCGAAGTACAGCAGGAAATGCATAAATATTTCTCAGGATAGACTTTTAAAATAATGTGGGTTTTTTTTTTTTTTTTTTTCCCGCTAGGATATTTGGAAATTTCAGCATTAACAAGGCAAGAGGATAGGGACAGATGAAGCGGCAGGGATGCGAACTCCCTCATTCTGTTTTGCCAGACTGGTTCAGTTTTTAACCATGCATGCAACCGTGGGTATGAACACATTTTTCTGTGGGTTCCCCAGTGTCAACAGTTGAGCACATTAGTGTCACTTGTGGCTGCAGCATCCCTGGTGCGGGCGCCTGTCTAATGGACAGTGGTGGGAGCCGGCAGACATAAAACCCCTGAGCTGGAGCCCATCAGGCAGCGAGCGTCGGATGTGTCAGCTCCTGCTTCTTTGCAGAAAATGTTTCTTATCGTCTCCAGCCTCGCTGCTCCCAGTGAGTGTGCATGCCAGCTTTAGTGCCTGCTCCACTTATTTCAGGTATTTTCGTGTCAACATCCCGATAACAGCCTAAAGCTTTATTTTTTTTTTTGCTGACAGTGGTAGGAAATATTCTTCATCTTTGACCAAATTCCGACTTGCTTCATTCTTGTTCAGGCAAAACTCTGGTTGGAAAATCCCTGACTGGAACATAGAATGCTAGATTCAGCCTTATTGCAGATTAACAGAGCAAAAAAGTTAGAACTGTGAGGATTTTTTTAATAATCTGATGCATCATCGGTCTTTAAGGAACAAGAGGAATCCATGTCTTAGAATTTTTAAAGACCTAATAAATAATTTGCCATAACCACAGGGTACCATGGCATAATGGAGCTAAGGTAATATTTAACTTGCTTATTTACAACATTAAGTAAAATACTCTGTTTATTTTTATATATATATATTAGTATTTATTGTGATAAATATTTGAAATCTCACTGTTTGGTTCTCAACAGATCTTCTTGGTGTGTTTTGGAGCCTCACACGGTTAAAATTATTCCATTATGCTATTAAAGGATAGAATGTGCAACATGCCACACACCTCAAGGCATTTCTCAGTTCATTTTTATCTTTTTGAATACCTGTAGCTTCCTTTCTGCACTAACATTTTACTGCAAGCGTTCTCTCGTATCTGCCAGTTAACTTTCCCTTGAAGCCCAGTGGCCTTCTCTGCTCTGGTGGTCACTCATCTCGCCCCTCTCAGATCTCAGAAGGGGGTGGCAAGCAACATAGTGAATGAAATATCAAGCAAATTCACATCAAATGGCAACGTGACCCCCCCAGGTAGTAAACGGGCATCAGGCGTAAAAGCGTTCTGCCCCGTAACTTGGCTTTTGGGCAAGCCCCTTGCACTGGTTGTGCCAAGGTGCCTACTTCGCCCCCATGCATGTTCAAGCCTGACTAATTTGGAGCAGGTCTGTGCGATCCCTTAGCGGCTCGCTGATGTTATGATTCTTAATTAGAAATGCAACGCTAGGTAGATGGTGGTCGGGGGAAAGGAGAGGGGAAGAAATGAACGGCAGAGAGTAACTGTTTTGTTGATGCCTGTAGTCTCGACTAAAATACAGCTCCTGCTGCATTTCTTCCAGCAGCACAAGCTGAATCTTTTCCCTCATTTGATACAGTGACCTCTCAAGTGCATCATTGCCCTGAGGGCTGAGGGCAGTCCAGCAACTGTTAAACCCCTTGGGTTGATAATCTTCTCCCACATTTGCCCTTAACACCAGACATACCACCATTAGCTACAGCTCCACTGGTGCTCATTAGAGCCGATCAATATAGACTAACATAAAGAATGCTGCTGCGCCTTCTGTTATTTTTCAGTTACTGCAAATTTACAGAATTTCACCTACAATAGAAGGCTTTGCTGCCGTACTATGTA
The DNA here is from genome assembly GCF_000690535.1 of Cariama cristata. Classification (NCBI taxonomy): domain Eukaryota; kingdom Metazoa; phylum Chordata; class Aves; order Cariamiformes; family Cariamidae; genus Cariama; species Cariama cristata. Next base: position 87,457 of record NW_009623601.1, read on the forward strand.
AAAAAAGAGGACCTGAGATAAAAAAAAAAAACCACCCATACAGTTTTTATTAGATGCCTAAATGTTATTTATCTCACTGCTCAAAATACCTTGTTACTAGAATGTATACAGAAGATGTTCAAAATTCTCTTTAGATTAAGTTACCGTAAAATTGCAAGTTTTACAAATCACAGCGGATGCATTGATAAACAAAATCAGGCACATTTTAATATGAAAGAATGTTTGAGCCTGTAAAGCCTATGCAAATGCTTTCATGAACTTGGCCTGATATTTTTAAGCCCACTGACTGAGTCTGTGCTCTTTGCAGTTGGATAGAGATTATGCGGCCAGTTGAAGGTCTATATGTTGAGGGCATATATGTCGTGGCTACAGCACTGCAGACTACCACCAGCAGGTGTTGCCAAAGATCACAGCAAGAACGGCAACAACAATTAACAAATATATCATTCTTTTTCCACATTTTATCCCAAAGAATCGTTCAAATGATTCACATACCACTGATCACAACAGGAAACTAACAAACTAACTATATGGAAAGTTACAAAAATCACCTAACGTCTATTAGGTGTTTTGCAAGGAATAATACACCAGTACTCAACTCAGTGGGAATAAAAAATTTTTTTACTTTTCATTTGCATTTGCAGAAAAGGAAGGTCAAAAAAATTGAAGGGCAATGCGATGCGGACATAAAAGTTGGGATTTCTCATGCTTTGTTTAGTCAATTTGATCGTTCAAACTTTATAGTGCTGTTTGGAACATAAAGCAAGGGAAATATAGCATCCAGTCAACTTCAGGAAAATTTTAACAGGATAGAAAACAACCATTTTATTCAGTGTAAAGACAGGTGTTACTTATCGTGGGTAAACCTAGCCACCTCAAGTAACAGGGTGGTTAAATGGGTATATGGAACATTAAAAATAGTGACATCATGTTGAATTCCAATGAATCAAGATCAAAAAAGCCTCATCTACACTGAGTCTTTCCATATTACTAGGACTGAAGGTCTCCAGTACCTTGCTCAAAATGGTGGCTTAAGGAGTTCAACATCAGTTGCTGAATGAAAAGGAATTTTGGACTGTCTATTTGAGCTAAAGAAGTTGTATATGGTAAATTTTACCTGTTTTCATCAGGTACATCATTCAACAGTTTATCTTTTTTCGTAGTTCTCCAGTGCTATAGGCCATTAAATACTTCTGTTGAACAGCTTATTTATTCAAGACCTTTCTAAAGAGCTGAAAGGGTATGAGAATTTCATTTGTGAAACTAGGGATTTCTCAAAGTCCATTAAAGCACCTTTACTTATAGAATGACACAACTTCTCCAGATGCGTCCTTTGCTTTAGTGGACCTATTTGCATCTTAGGTATTACTTAGTGTGAGTAATGTGGTAGGACTGAGCCCTTGATGATAGGCTGATTAATGAAATCCGTTCTGCTGGGTGAACATAATGGAAAATGTGATTCTGTTGGCTTCTAAAGTCTGAAATTCATCTCCATGCAAACGACACACATTTTATGTATGTCATAAGCCTTCTACTGTCCTTCTGCTTAGATGGGGATTTCATCCAGTGAATGGAAGGGTGGTTGTTACATCCATTAATGTTGTTAAAATGTACCCAGTAAACCCATTGCTTATGACATTGCCTCAAATTTGAATCTTCCCTTCAGGAAGAACTTGGATAAACTTGAGGAAAAACAATCAGTGAATCAAACCTAAAAAAACTTTTTTGAAACAGCACACTTAAGAGGAAAAAAAGAAAATAATTTGATTTAAGACTTTTAGTGAAAGAACACTGGGAAAATCACTTGGTATGTAACTTACCGAGTTAAAAAATGATGCAGCTAATTTCTAATTTGCACCTTTCTCACTCAGCTTGCTGTTGTCAGTCGTCCTTATTCATAGTCTGCTAAATTAATGAGCTGTGTGATCTGAGCTCCCCTGTTTATTTCCATGCAACTGTAAATCTTACCCTTAAACTTCTGGTCAATTGGCTATGAGTTCCTCACTTCTCCCATGATGAAGACAGAAAAGAGCCATATTTTCCAAATCGTGCTTCATTTCTGTAGTTCTCTTCTGAATTCCCTCCAACTTTTCCAGCATTCACATTTCAAAGCGTAGGATCCAAGAGGGAGCACATATCTCAGCAACGGGTTCACAAATCTTGCTGACAGCAGTAATAATTCCTCACCACACCCCCTCGATAGTCCATAATTTTCAATAATATCACAATATGGAACTAACAGTGGCTGTCCAATTGAGAGTAATATATTGTGTGTTTTGATCAACAGGGAAAGGTTTTTAGGAACTTTCTCTTGTCACAGCTGGATATATATTCCAAGCGCTAATTATTGACCAAGTTGGCACTTCATGCAACAATGTCTTTGGTTGTAAATTAGCTGGTTTTAATGGTCTGCAGCAATATCGCTTTCAATATCCTCTTTAGTGCCAAGTTTGAATGATGGAACTTGCTATATATGCTGACACTTTTTATTCTTAAACACCTAACGTGCAATATGTTCCCGTGAGTTTTAAAGGGTAAGATAAAATGTCAAAATTGTTCAAAAGTATCATGTATATTTTTTACTCAGGAAGTTACATACTCAAAACTCTAATCAGTCCACCTGGATTTATGAAATCTCTTGTTATCATAGCGGTGTGAAAACTGGACTACAGATAAAGAAAATGGTATTTTTATAGAACGGTCCTTTGAGATGGGACTCCTCCTCTGTTGTCAATGTAGGCCAAAGTGCCAGTGGGAAGTGCAGTACATGACCTTAGTCAATTAGCAGGGTCTTCTTAATCTCATGGGATTACTTTGATCTGCAATATCAAGTCTAACACCTCAATGAAATTTTACAGATAGTCACAGAAGACATCCATGTAGCGAAAAAACAATTTCATTTTATACCTAAACTCCTAACACATGCTTAATAAATCCCCAGAAGGGAAATAATAACTATAACCATATTCAACATAAATTTCTGGTTTTTTTTTCACACTGTGTTTATGGCTGAGAAAAACAAGATTATACTAGACGGGACTTTGCTTGTGAAAACTGGGAACAGATCAAGCTGCTGATTCACATTTTTCTTGTGGAAAACATGTTGTCTGTTGCTGATACATTTTAAATCTCCTGAAATAAGGGTGGTGTGCCAAATCTTAATTGTATTTGTTGTGTGAATATATTTCAGATATATGAAATTTCAATAGCATATCACTATCCTGATTTGTATATTCAACTCTGCTCATTTTAAAATTTATGCTTATTCAAATCTGGTTTGTCACTCTGGTCAGAACAGTTTTGGTGGAGTTAATTGGACAATCTGGCCCATTTCTGATACAACTACTAAGTAACTATGTGACAAAAAATTTTTGATTGTGTGTTGATTTTGCTTGCTGTTATATTTTCTGCTTATTCAGACCATTTTACCTGAAGGTCTTGTGGGGCCCAGCTTGCAGATGTGCAGAAACATTTCAGTGGGAATTTTTTTTTTCTGGGAAAAGACTCCAGGATTCCTTGTCCAGAAGTGAAAACGCTGCACGGATTTGTGCTGTCTTGAGAAGAAGAGAGGAAGCAAAGGATGGGGTTTAATTAGGCCACAGCTTTATTAACTCAATTTATCTGGGAATTGCACAGTGATAATTCACACTGTGGCTGCTTCTTTCCTTGCTGGTGGTGCATGCTGCTATCGACCCCATGCTTCTGGATGCCCCTCGGGGGTGGCTGGTGAATCCCAAGGTTTGACATTCTCCTTTCTGCTACTTCTTGCCTCCTCCAGCCTCCCTGGCCACGGAGACTCAGCAGGGTCCCCCTCCACTGTCCCCCAGCAGCTCGTCAGAGCATCCTGTGGTCAGTCCTGGGGAGAAGGTCCTGCCTCTACCCTGATCTCCAGCTTCCTTGCAAAATCCCAAACAGTTTCCAGACGGGAATTAAATGTTTATTTTGGATGCCTGATGATGAAAGAGTAGAGAAGAAACCACTCCAGTCGCAGCCAAGTAACTTGGCTGTGGTTTGGGGATGTACCCAATGGTGCTCGGGGGGATCTGCTGCCTTGTGCGGTGCTGTTGGTGGTGACAGTGATGATGGTGCTGGTGATGCTGGTGGCTCCTCTCTGCCCTTTGTAGGGCCAACCTGCTCGGGAAAGGGCTTAGGCAGAAGAGAGAGGGCTTCCACACTCTGCTGGCATGCAGGGGCTGTAGCCCCATTGAAGCTAGTTGGGTGACTCCTATGAGAAAATAAAGTGAATGTAGTCTTTTCTGCGGTAGCCACCAAACCACCGCGTGAAAAGTACAGCATTTTATTCTCTGCTGCTGCTACTTGCAGGGCAATCCCTCTGCTTATCTGAGGCATTTCACCCAAATCTCTTTTTCTTGAGGTCTGACCTGCAGTCCTGAGGCAAAACGCAGGCTGGCTTTAAGTGGAATTTTGCCCGGGTGAGGGCTCCAGCATTCACCACCGCAGCTCGAGAGTGTGCAATGTCTCTCCTGATGCTCTACACACAGAACATACCTACCCATAATTAGATGTGATTGGAGGAACCATATATGTTCAAGTGTTCTCTTTTATAAATTGCTTTTTGCAGTCAAATTAAGGTTTATTGCTGAGCGCCTTGTGGTTTATGCCGACTCTGATTTGCACAGTATTATACCGTTGTTTTACCTGTTGTACTCACATGGCTATATAGCAAAACTAAATCAGCTCTCCCCGAAGGCCCAACAAGTGAGCTTTCCAGTGTGGAGAATTCAATGGACAATCCCCATAACATTTTCTGGTTTTTAATGCATTCAGTAACTGTAAAAACCTCTTAAAATTGAACAAGGTTGTAAAACTTGGCTCTATACAGATTCCCCTAATTAACATATGACAGATACATGCAGTCATTCCACTGTGCTCTCCTCTGGTAACTGCTTAACATAACTATAAAACGGCTTCCACGAGGTAGTGCAGGCACCAGCTTTGTCTTCGCACACATCTGTTGCATTTTTTAAAGGAAAAATAAAGTTTTAATTTTTAAAATCTCAATTTTAATAATGCATGAAAAAAAGGAAAAATTCTGCTTTATTTTCATCCAGGTCTTGTCTTACGTCTCTTTCAGCATTGCCAGTTGGTCCCAAAGTACTTTCTGTCCCCTATATCATTCCAACCGCGGCGACGTACTCCCGGTGACCGATGTGAGCAGTGCCGAATCCTGGCACCCGCGGCTCAGTCCTTGCTGCAGTTTACAGCAGCATCGAGATCACTGCAAGTGCATGTGTTTGTGGGATGCGGGTCTGGTTAGGAAGTTGTTTCTGAGCGTTAATAGAAAAATAATTTGTAGTTCTCTTCAAATATTTGAGCTGTTGGGCAAAAGTCACAAACCCAGTCATTTAATGTCAATAGGAACTCCTCAAAACAAAATTACAAAAATATAAAAATCATGCAAGTCAGGCATGTATTTGAATGAATCAGGTGAGTTAGGATTGCAAATATAGTTCGTAATTTTTTCCCAAGCAAACAAACCTTTCATTAACTGTTTATAGAATGCTTGGTTTTCAGTTAATGACCTGCATCTGAAATATGTTAGGTAAAGTTTTTTCACAAATATTCATAGATGTTTCTAAATGAATTAATTTTTAACATTGTTGGTCTTCATTTTCCACAAATATCCCTGAAGGAAACCACTAAGAGGAAGTCTCATCCAAACATGGATTTGAATTGGGTGTTCAAGGATGTGTGAAAAAATATATAGCGAATATCTAAGAAAGAAGTTTGTTATTTTTAGCTAATTTAGCTATTACAGTTCAATAATTTGAATTGTTTAACCAGTCAATGTTTGGGTTTTTTTTAATCAGGTGCATCATAAAGCTATTTTGCTAATATTATTTGCCTTGTATTTCTAGGCTTCAAATGAGTATTTGGCCACATGTGAGATCTCCCAAACATAGAGACTGGGAAGGTTCTTCCTCTGGATTTTTACATTTGAAAAGGCAGTGCAGTGAAAGAGTGGGAGAGGGAGGAAAAAACATCATCTCCACTTTACTGACAGAGAACTGAGTGTTTGAAAGATTAAGTAATTTATGCTAAAAAAAATTAACCCAGATTTTTGAATCCCTGTTCATTATTTTAACCTTCAGATTACAATTCAGAAGTGATTTGGCTGATAGCATCCTTAATATATGTTACGAAGAAATATAATATTTTCTCTAGAATTTTCTATTTTGTTCCATGAAAAGTAGCACCTGTTCCCCATGCTGTACAGCAGTAACGTCAGGGTTCTGCGTGTTGTAGCCCTCGTGAAAGTGCAGGAAGGAGTCTATTCACGGTGAGCACAGTGACCAGCTCCCATCAAGTGGAGATGCAAAGGGAAACCTAAATACCTGAAAAATCCTAAACAGGACAGGGAGTGGATGAGTCCTAGCTGACGAGCTGAAGCTCAGAAGAGGAGCACAGAGCAGTAAAATAAGAATACATCTCTCCCCCAGCCCAGAGCATTGAGGCTGCACGAAGGCATGGAGCATTATTTCCCCTTGCACTTTCCAGGGTCCTGTGTAATACGTTAGGCAGTGATGAGACCCAGATGGGAGATGGCAAAACTCGCCTTAATGGCTGCTGATGTTTTCCAGCACGTAGCTTAACAGAAGTAGGCAGCAAAGATTCTTATCTTACCATGGGAAGCCTGACAGCACAGTATTTCTCTTGATGCCGGGATTATTTTGTTATAGAGTCTAAAAACACGCTCCAAAAATTACTCAGGTTCATATGGTATTTGCTTCTGCCTGTATCCTAGTACATTTTGGTTGTACAGGTAAGTCCCATAAGCATTTTTAATTTAAAACAATCTCATATAACAATAAGACAGCTTTCAAATCCAAATATGTGAAAACTCTGCATATAGGATTAAAAAATCTATATTCATTGTGGGAGAAAATAAAAAAAGGAAAAATTACAAAAGACCAGAAGCTCTAGAGTTCAAGCTAATTTTTCATCTTTTCCATGGGGAAAAACACTGGTAAATGTTAAGAAACACCCTTTAAGAACCTTTAATTTATTTTTCACTCTGGAAGATATAGATTTTCTCCCTCCTATTTAAGTAAAAAAAAATTCCCGTGGGTTTGTAGAGTCATTTGAGAAAATACATATATATACGTATGTTATTACATGCTTTCTAACATAGCTGTGATTATGCTGTCAGATCAGTCGAGGTAAAATTTGACTTGCAGCCAGGTCCACTAACTTTCATTATCTTCTCAGGAGGTATTTGTTCCTGTAGATCACACAAATCAATTGCAGGATCAGGTCCTTATTCCAAAATCTTGGTTTCACTTCAGTCAGTGGCAAAATCTCTATTGACCCAGCATGGGTCAAGATGTTGCCGTAAATATCCAGTCTTTTAAAGTTACTGGGAACAGGATTCAGTCATTTTATTTTTGTTGTAGCCTGTGATGTTGCAGTTCTACAATTGGTTTTGCTGTTGACCTGCCATTGAGTTCAAGAAAATACAAGTGGATCCAGCTCTGTTTATCAGCAAAATGCAGAATAAGAATTAGAACTGGAGCTTAACCTTATGTTTTAGTGTGGTCCTAGATTAACAGAGGTCTGAACATGCTTTTATAGGCACACACACTTGTATATATGTGAAGTGTAGAAACACACATAAATATATGTGCGTGTCTGTGTGTGTAAGCACCCTGTAATGAGGAATTTTATTAATAATACCAGGGATTTAAGTAAAATGTATAATACCTTGCCTTTTCTAAAGTGGTCATACTCATTAATAAGTTAACATCCAAAGCATTCTTTGAATAAATGTTCAGAAAGGGAAGTTTTCTGGTCTCCCTTTCACAGATGGGAAAACTGAGGCCAATCGACAAAAGAGGTTGATGACAGTGGGTTGCTGGCAGCTTTAGAGACAAGAAATTGCCCGTGGAACCGACAGTGGCAAAATGGGCATTTTGAATGCTTCTGCACTCGTCAGTCACTGCTCAGTGCTGGTGTTTCAAAGTACTCTGCTACAACTGGCTGTGTTTTATATTCAGGCAGAAATTGCCCTTCTTGTAGAATTCAGCTGTAAGGCTTCAGTTGTTGCAGCAAGTGTGAAATTGCATAGAAGTTATGGTAGACTTAAATAATAGCAGTATTCGCCTCCTGCTCCCAAGTTAAGGATATGTGTGTGTGGACAGACCTGTTTATCCTTGCAAATTGCCATCACCTACTCGCTGCTACAGGAGGGTATGAAGATGCGTGCAGAATGCTGTGGGGATTAAAATGGGGCGTATTTCAATATCTGAGATTGAACCTCATTAAAAGAACTTCCTACATCATTTATCATAGCAAGTCAGAAAGAAGTTCAGGGCAGATCACAGTAGCCAATGACCTCCAATCTTAATTTCGTAATATTAGTTAATATAGTTTCTGTTATGTAATGTGCAATTTCTTTTTAGCTCTACATGTCTTAAACACATGTGAAATGAAAATAAAATATTATTTCCATTTAATGAGGTACTTTTCTTTCAATTTACATACCATTGGTAAAGTCTTGGCCTCCACATTAATGAGTTCCACTTGGATATTTGGAAGTTACCTTTAACTTGGCTTTGTTCTCCAAAACTTATCCACGCAAGTATTTGCAGGTGTGTGAGAAAATAAGCTTTACATTTAATGAATCGTATGCTACATTTATTATTCTCATCTGTCCATGTCCATATCTGGAAAGACATTCACCCACAAATGCTATTGTGGCTGGGATGTTGAGCAGGAATTACACCGGGTGACAGTTGTCCTACGCATGGGCTAGCAAAAGGCCCACTGGCCGCTTCGGAGTGTATTGTGGGGCATAAATACGATTTAAGCAAGGCAAAATTCTTGCGTTGTCATCCTATCCAATTGCTTGTGTTGACTGGAGCTAGCTAGGAAGCCAAGACATATTTTAATTTGCAGTAGTATAATCTTATAGCATGACTGTTAATATCACATGTTGTCAATAGCAGCTAAAAACACTGAAGAATGCAAAGTACAGCAATGTCTTGCAATAGCTCACTAGGTGATTTGAGAAAGTGTGCTACAAAGTTTGAGCACGAGATGACAAAGTCAGGACTGGATATATATTTCCATTCATTTTCTTTGATACATTTTTTGGATAGTTGGTTGATTTTTGAGTTGGGAATGCCATTTATATGAATACTCATTATAGTTTTTTATAGAGGTTTTTTGGAAGGATTTTAAAAGCACAGCTAAAACAAGAAAATAATCCTCAAGCAAGAACTTAGTCTTCATGCCTGAAATTATGCCATCAGTGAAGTCAGTGGCAAAACTATGGACTTCAAGATCTGTAGGATTTGACCTCTGGACTTTGGAGCTGTGTTGGCAAGAAAGAATAAATAAATCCTGTAAAATGATACATGAACTTCATAATCTGTGCCTCACTTCTTAGGCTATACAATAAAATACCCTAAAAATCTAGTACTGGCTTTTTATATTGAGCTAATTTGTAGTCAAGGCAGCTTAGTATATGTTTTTAAACATGCTGAATAAGCTGAGAAATAGAAAACTATCAGCAGTGTGTATTTTAAGGGCTTGGACCAAACCTTTTCAATGTCAAAGTGCATTGAATCAAACCCTAATAAGCTGATCAGTTAGAAACCAGGTTGCTTCAGAATCTGGTCTTGCTTTACTCTTTGCTTGAGTTTTGCCGTAATGCCAATTTTTTACCTTCCAGAGCACAGGTCTTTCAGAACCGATAAGTTGGTTTTATTATCAAAAATAACTTGAGAAAATTATTTTCTTGCTCTCTATGCCTGCTGAAAGATTAACAAGTTTTGTTCTGATTAAAACTGAAGGTAAAATATGGAAAAAATTTAGACTAAATTGGCTTGGTTGAAAAAATTAAGTGACTGACAGGGAGGCAATAATACCCCAAACCATCACAAACTGTTCCTGCAATCTTCCCTATAAACAGTCTTACTAAAACTGATTTTTCCCATCCAAGACAGCTTGTGGCAAACTTTTTCCCAAGCCGTCTTTTCATCTACTTGGTTATCCAGAGCCTCCCCGTACGTAAGCACTCTCTGGAAGGTCAGCCCCTGGGACTCTTCCCACATTTAATTCCCTGCTGACAGGTATCAGAAACTCTCCCATCCTCACCACTCTTGAAAATTTTGTGTATGCTGGTCAGAGGAGCTGAGAGAGGAGAGCTCGACCTCCTCCCTTTAGTCTCCTGGTGTTGTCTGATAACGGGGCAGCAAGGGACCAAACCCAACCAAGTTGTGTGGGCTCATTTTGCTATTGCTAGATTACACCAGCATCCCCAGGAAAGTCGCTGTGAAGGAACCTGAGCTGCTGGGGCTGTGCATGGCTCCTCCGTTTCAGCTGCCTTGCTCTTACTTCATGCACCTGATAAAAAGACGATGGGGGAAAGGTTGGATTCGGCTTGGAAAAAGTAGTCGGTTGTAGTAAAAGAAAGCAAAGGCTGATGTTAGGTGTAACCCCCAAATCATTACTGCAGGTGGAAAATTGCCAAAAGTTGCATCACCTGGATGTTGGAAATAGATCTGCTGGAGGGTTGTTAATTCAATATGGTCATGCTCATGGGGACGGGGTTGGGGAATGACTTCTCTGCCTCCAAAACACATCCTTTGTGGTAGAAACAGAAGAACTCAGGAGCTCTGTCCAAAGCTCAATCCGATTGCTTAAACGCAAGCATGCATGGATCCTGGCCTTGCAAAGCCAGACCCAGCCCCCAGAAGGAAGGCTCGGGCCATTTCCCCTTGCAAGTTATAAATGTTTCATGTGTTGTGCTAAAACTACACGTTTCTAGGACATACTCACTTCTCGAAGACAGGTGGATGGCATATGTGCTTGTGGGTTCTTCTTGTTTTACAGCTACATATTTATGTTTGAAATCTGAGGATATGTTACCTTCTCCTTCATCCATATTCAATTTATAACTCAGCCAACCGGTAAGAAGGACAAAGAAGTAAATATAGTAATATGACATATTTATTTTTATTTGTTTTATATGTTTGTGATACTGCAATGTTTTACGTACATTTCTATATCTGTTTTCTATTTTTCCCCATGTTTCACAGTAAGTTTGATAAGTTTGGAAAACCATATATCTTTCTGGGGTTTGAATACTACTGATTTTCCTCTTGTTTGTGCTGCATGCTGTAACACTTCTAGCTTTTGTGTTAGTGGTGCCTTTTTCTACCTTTCCATGGTATTATTGTTAAACTATTAGATATATTTTCCCTTGTTTTTTTTCCTTAATGCACTTTGCATTATCAGACTTTAGATTTTACCTGTATTCCATGTTTATCCCATGGCTTCTTCTTGTCCTTTTGCATGTTATTTCTATCTGTTATTTTTCAACTTTTGCTGCTGTTGTAGGAACAGGACAGGCCACCTGTCAACTTCCAGTTGCATGTAGGAGAGTAGTTTCTCCAGAGGCAATATATGGAAGAGCAGCTGCCAAGCCCGGGAGTCCAGGGGCTTTTGCTGCACCTCCGAGGGATGGAAACCTTCAAAGCAGAAGAAGTGCCAGGTCTGCACCGGAGACTGGGGTGAGGGAGGGGGAATTGCTGCCCGCAAGGCAACGGGAGCAGCCTTTAAGTGTGCCACAGTCTCTAGCGCCGCGAGCCATGAGCAAATCGATACGGGACTTTTCATCCTGGGAAGGGTTTGCTCATAACTAGTTTTTTGAGAGATGCTGTAATTCAGACAGGGATAGATTCAGTAAAACCCTGACCTTTGGTTCTCACAGGGTCAGACCTGATGATCATTGTGGCTCTTCCTGCCCTTAAAACCTACGAAATGGCATCTCCCGATGGAAAATCCTGGTTTGGAGAGTGTGTGACACTTTTTTTTTCATGCAAGGAAGGTTTCTCCTTTCCCTCGGACCATGCAGCAGATCCTATGTCCCAAGCAGTGCGACTCGGTACAAAACTCTGGAAGTGCACCTTGCTGAAACACCGAGCCAGAATACAAATGTGAGAATGAAAATGAAGTTTTTTGGCAGCCAGCCTGCTCATATTGAGCGACTTGAGATGGTGCTTGAGGCACATGGTATAGCAGGAGGTGACTAGGTGTAAGGCCAGTAAGTGTGCCAGGACCAACATTCCTCCATTAGTTGCCCAGTTTAAACGCTCCAGACCATCCAGCTGACAAAACACTTGGGCTGGAGCAGCATCACAGCCCAGCCGTGTGACAACCGGAGAAGATTTCCTGGCATTCGTCTCTTTTGTTCAGTTGGCCACATTTTTTTTCTTGCCAGAAGCAAAACTGGCCCCCAGACGAATCCGTTGCAGGGTACATTACAAAGCCAGGAACATTAGAAGGAGCAAAAGGAAAGCCAAATTGCTCACAGAAATGAAGACTGCTTGTTTTTTGCATGGGAAGGCAGAACTCTCCGTGCTGCAAGTGATTCTTGGTTTAAGGGCAAACAGTGCAAAGATTGCCAGCAAGAAGGCTGTGGACAGAAATTTTTATTTTATTATTATTTTTCTAAATAGTGTTAATTGTAAAAGCTGCATTCCTGGAAGGTGGAGAAAGGCTTCCAAAGTTCACTGACTTACGAACCCTGGCAGTGATTCTCCTGATAATGGCATAGCAGGTCCACAGTGGCAAAGCCTAATTGACAAAGATCAAAATCTAATTTGGATAACACCAGGAGCTGAGGGGGTCATGCTCCAAATAGTGCTTGAGCCACAACCAGCCGTGTTTGTCACTTCACGGGGAAAATGCAAAAAAAAATCATTTCAGGTCCCCAAATGAGGAAGATGCCAACAATATTGGAAAGCATACGCAGGAAGAAGGCTTGCTCCTGAGGGTGCAATTACTGTGGCTGTGATGTGAAATGTTAAAAAATATTAAGTAGATTTTAATGTTGTAACAAAGGGTGGCCCTGCACTGGGCATGAATAGGGAAGGAAGATCCTTTGGGCACCTAGATCAAAAATAATACAACCGTAGCTATTAGCAGAGCCTTTCATGGCAATATCTATCCCCTGCGTCATTGGGATGAGTATTTCCTTACCTGGAATATAGGTCACTTTTCCTCGTAAGAGGCAGGCACCTCATTGTTATTATTAATTCTTTGAAAGGAACTAGTCTAACCTGGTCTGTGGCTTGAAATTGAAAAAATACGCTGAAGGTCTTTGTACCATCGTTTTACCCTGTTTTCCAGGGTACCAGGCCATGGGCAGTGTGTTTCACTAGCTGTGCCGTGTGCCCTGGATCCGGTCCGACTCCGACAAACCAAATTAGGATGGTTGAGGAAATAAATGAAAAGTTGATACAGAGAATTCCTCATATTTTTTAAATGTGTATTTCAAGGGCTTTCCCAAACAAAAAAAAAGTCGAAATAAGATAACAGAAAATCCTATGGGGTTCCTTTTTGTACTCAGTGTCATTTGCTGGCAATAAAAAGAAATTTTAAGTAAATCTTGCAGCCCTCTTTACACTTTCTAAGGGGAGAATGTTGTATTTGACTTGTCTGTCTACTCTTTTGCAGCTTCTGTGGGATTTTACTCACTCCTCACCTCTGTCTGTGAGTTGGATTTCATTTTCCCACTTATAATTTGCAAATCACAGTAGAAGATAAATAATTTCAAGACCTTCCTCTGTGTTGGGACTGAATTCACATGTGCAGTGCAACTCAACGAAGGCACCAGGCAGCTTCTGACCTTTGGGGCTGTAGTATGCATAGCGGTTGTAAAATGCATGATAAGAAGCTTTTACGGAAGAGATTTTCATGAAAAAAGGAAAATTATTTCATAATGGACCGCGAGAAGGAAGGCACTCGGAGGAAAATGGGACTGAGTGGCGAGGTAACCTGGGCTGGGGGGTGGGGATCCATTTGTTTTCCATTTTGAGCTTATGAAAGGATTTAGTGAGATTTCCAAAGCTCTTAAGTGACTTAGGAGCATGAGGTCTATTGACTCAGCTTTTCAAACACAGAAATGAGTTCAAAGCCCAAACCCCGACGCATTTGTGCTCCTGAGCAACTTAGGTGCTTTAGAAAACACAATCCCATTCTAATGCTTCAGAGAAAAAATAAATACTAATAATATAAATTAAAGCAAAGAGGTTCATGCACCTACTTTGGCAGCATGAAACAGTTTAGAGGATGAATAAAAGGATAGTAATGAAACGATTCCTGCCGCTGGCCGGCACTCTCAGTTTTGGTAATACTTCAGTTTTGCAGCGATTTGGCAAACCTCTTGTAAACGGTCCAACAAGTCTTCCGCGGAGCCTTTAGAGAGCAGCAATCTGTACAGCACATTAATTTGGCACGTTTAGCAGCCCAGGTCTAGCTCGACACAGAGGTAGCATAAAGACTTCTTATACTTACTGTTCCCAGTCAGAGGTTAAAGTCATCGACAGGCAGTGTTGAAAGGATGGCAGTACAGCTGCCTGAGCACCATCTGATCCAAGGGATGGCATTTCCCCGTGCTGACCAATACCCACATTAAAAAATGGAAGGAAAAGCAGAGATTTAGCTCTACCTTTTCATCATCTATGCATTCTTTTCGTGGTAGTTTCTCGTGAACTAGAGGGTGATGGTCTGGACAGCACAGGTTAGTGAGAGGCAAGAGGTGGATTCTTAGTGTGACCCACCGTTAGTCGTGCTTGTCAGGGTACCAGTGAGACTAAAGATTCTTTTCATGACAAAAAAATGAATGATTTTTATATTCTCAGAGGTGAAATCAAACCAATCCCATTAATTTCAATTAAAATGTTACCTGTCTCAAGCTATCTCTTTTTTTTCACCCTCAAAGACTGTTTAGGGATGGGAAAAATGAAATATTAATGCATTCTATAAATAATATGTGTGAGGTCCATGGGGACACAGAACCCCCACATCATTAGTTAAATTGATCTTCCTCTTAGATTTTGCAGGAAATCGGGGGGTTGTGTGGCTTAGTTTTCAGGAAAAGCGGTCAAACCTGGGTCTGAACTGCTGCGTATCAGATATGGAGCTGAGGTTTCTCGTGCTGCTCCTTATCTACGGTCATTTTACATACTCTCTCATGTCAGGAGAGGCTCCGGTAGTCTGCACGGTAACCCTTACTCATGCAATGAAGTCTGCTATGGTGTTTTCATGTGTAAGGGATCGCAGGATTGTGACCTTCAATAGAAAATAAGTATCAAAGCACAATTTGTTTCCATTGCAGCTAATTGCATGCATATCATGATTATAATGAGCTTTTTCTAGTTCTCTGTCTCCGCATGCCAAAGACAAAATTTTTGTCAAATTCTTATTGACATTTTAAACACACATGACCATCACACGGTGCGAGTAGTTTCTAACAAAGCGGGAGCTTCACCTGATTTCGGCAGAAGTAGTTTTGGGGTACCTCGGCCTGCTTCAGCTCCCTCTTGAAAATAAAGCACAATGTGGTTCCCTCCTCCTTCCCCCAAATGCAGCAGAGGAGCTGCTAAATCTAGCAATCTTTTTCCCTTTTTTCTTTTTTTTTTTTTTTCTTTTGTAATAACATAAAGTCACTGCATGAGCAACCACCAATGTTTATTAATAGAGATCTCCAATTTTGGAGTCTTTGGTAAATTGAGAACATACTGAGAAAGAATCTTATCGCTCGAATCATAGGAAATCCATTTCCAAGTTGTCTGTTTTTCATCAAATTAAAATTAGTTTCATGGGAATATGAGAAGGTTTTTATAATTAGATAATGGAAATTTGCCTAGGTTATCTTCCACTTATTTGGATGTAACATAAATAACAAGAATGTCACATCATGCCAGTATTTACTCATCTAACTCAGCACAAATCCTGGGTCAAGTAACAAAGATTTGAAAACATTTTAGTGCTTGTTGCTTAGAGACCATTTTTAACCACTGGAAGGATCTCACTCAAATCCATGTCTGCACAGCAAAAAAATCTGAAATTTGGGAATAGTTGAAAGCCTCTCTCAAAGTCTTTGCTCAGGTAAAACATTCCCAAGAATTATCCGTCAAAGGACTGAGAGTGATGTTCCCCTTCCCCAGCTGATACAGAAGTGGGATGGGGGTTATTTAGACATATTTCTCCTTTTCAATTAAATCTGGTCAGAAATAAGTAACTCTTGCTTTTGAAAGTTTTTAAATTTTTATTTAAATTTTTTTATTTTATTTTTTTTAA
>NW_009623602.1:0-45764 GCF_000690535.1 Cariama cristata
TAAATATATACATATTTATATATATAATAGCCATCATATTTTTGCACTTGCTTATACTGTGTAGAACTGAGAATGTATGTCCACTCTTTTCATTTCTACACTGTATTAATGACTGCACAAATATATGTCTCAAGAAAACACTACAGCCTTTTAGACTTAATATAATTTTGGAAAAATTCTTATTTACTGTTAAGAGTTTGGTATTTGGCTAACTGCTCATCCTGGTCATCTGATGCTTTTTAAATGTGAATTCCCAATGTCTCTCATTTAAAAAAAAAAAATCCCAACTGTGAATAGTACAGCAAATACTTCCTGACTCTTCTGTTGTGGAACTTGTTGAAGACCAATAAGTCACTTCAAAAAATAGGAATTCGTGAGCAAAGTACTGTACATTTCTCTAATACCTTTCTGTATTATTTATTGACAAAGGTATTTGCATTAAAATTTAACTATGATTTAGAGAGTGCAGGTCGTAAGACAGCCTCATTTCTGTTCACTCTGGACAGTATCCAGCACACTGTAGGTATTTGAAGAACCCTGATATTTTCATAGGTATTTGTTTTAAAAGCCTCGTTTCTCTCTTGGATACTTTGATGTCTATCATAACTCAAGAGCTCACATTCCTTGTGCAGCAACGGAGATGGTTTATGCACCCTTCTAGTGAGGATCCACTACCAACTTTGCAGAAATGCAAAACCCAGAACAACCATTTGCATGTCCCTTTTCCTGGTTTTAGTGAACCCTTTGTGGACACACCCATACACTTGCCTTCCACAGACACGGTAGAGAGGATTTCTGGGGCAAAAAACCTCAGAGATGACAGATACCCTCCATGCCCATGTGGAAAAACGCTAGGAGAAAATCTTTAATATCCCCTGAGTGTGAAGACTTCATGAATAAATTTGGTTAAAAGTCTCCAAATAGAATATTTTTTTAAATCTGAAGCAACAGAGGAAATTTACAATTGATTTAGCCTTTCTGCTTTATTTTTTGATATCTTCTCATGATTTGTTTATGTAATAAGTATGGTATGTATCATCTTGGAGAGGATATTTTCATGAATTGCCAGAAGTCTCCATTAAAAAGTGCAGCTGCGATCATGAAACATAAGTTCCCTTTGCCCAGCCTTTGGAGTTATTTTATTCTTTCATTGTCTGAAACTTCTGACAAAATTTCTGGTTAGTCTCCATCCTGCCTTTCATTCAACTGTAGCTGTAATGTTTTTCTACTTTAATATCGCTGCTTTAAAATTCTGCTCTGTCTGGAATAGCTATGAGAATTTTGAAAAGCATTTAAAATAGTACATCCAATAAATTTATCAAAATATGTGATTTAAAAAATATTATCTTTTCCATCTTATTCAATTATGAAACCCTAAAATTTCATTATATTTAAGGCGTACAGAAATGGTTTGTAACAAGAGAACTCACTAACAATGCTTGTGTTTTTAAAACAGCATATACACACTAAAGTGCTGGAAAATAACCCTTTCCCAACTACATTTACAAAAATCTCTTTTAAAGTTATTTTTATACAACACAATACCTACAATTGGTTTTACTCAGAGCTTTGACAGACAATTCTTTCCATAAAAAAAATGAGTAAAACATTAAAGTATTTTAAACCAATCCCAAGAATACTCTATGGTATTTTTTTTCTAACTTGTTTCATGAATTTCTTCAAGTGTTATCCTCTAGACACATTGTAATAAGACAGTACTCATCCATACAGCAACAACAGCAGTCAGGTTATAGCAATGTGCTAATTAAAAAGAGGAACACACCACAAATCTACTCGTTACTATTCATGGCAAGTGTACAGCAAATCACTTAGCTGTTTGCTTTTAAAATAAAAGCTTTTGTCTGTCTTGTTTAGAAAGACGTGCATGGGCTAAAAAGACTTTTACTAAAGCATAACATTGAAAAGACATTGCCCTAAGGTTTGATAGAGCAAAAGGCTGAAGCATTTATATTGTTTAATGTTAGACCTTATTTTTTTCCCTAGCTATTCACTTTTCACAATACGTTTCCTTTAATTCACTCCAAATCAACAGCTAGGGGAGCAGTGTAAGGATCCTTCTAGGATATATTTTGTTCCAAGGAAAATGATAGGAAAAGCACCCTTGCTAATTAAAATAGAGAACTCTAATGCCTGGCAGTTAAATACTGTTCATCTTTATTAAGGCAGTAGGAGAACAGCATTGCAAATAGTCAGGAAAACCATTACCCTCTTGGGTTGCACTGTAAATAACTGATTCATTGGAAACAGTATAGTGTGAAGAATGGGTGAGCTTTGTTCCTAGAACTGCACAACACAGAATGTTTCATATTATTTAAAAAGTAAAAAGAGAGAAGATTGGGCAATAACATACTTACTATTTTATAAGGGTAGTTAGTTACCTGAAATGAGGGAAGATTAGGAAAAAAGCGTGCCATAGCAAAATGCTCCACTAATCAACATTTAATAACAAAAAAAATAATAATAAAAAATGGCAAGAATACTGTTTCTCTTAGAATTTATTTTCAAATAGAACAACAAACAGATGTTATTATCCTCCTAGGACATGATCAAAACCAAACACCTAACTAGGCCAAAGATAAGATTTCCATCGTTCTTAGAACTGGACTGAATTCTTGCCACTGTCAGAAGTCGCAGTTTTACTACTGCCTTTGATGGGAGCAGATTTAGGTTAATCCTTACCATGTCTGAAAAATCCCATTACAGCTGTACACACTTCACGGAAAAGATGGTCTTCACTGGCAAATAGTAAGAGGAGGAAAAGTCCCATATCTTTTTGTGAGAGGATCCTACGGCTTATATGAGTTTTTCCTTAACAGAAGCTATGGCTTTTTCTGCCATTGTCTGTGTGCATCCTGGCACAGATTTATAGGAAAGTGAGGAATTAAAAAAGCTTTGGCCTCTCCCTTCATTCTTCACTCGCATCCCCACAAAGACACTAGCTGGTATCATTTACATTTTGCTAGGACCCCAATCATGCCAGTACCATGGCAAGAGAGCAGTAAGCAAAGGCTAGTGTCTTTCTTCATAAACAAGGCAAGTTGGGAGGGGCATAGAGCAGTCCTGCCACTCCCCCCCCCAGGGTGTTCGAGGGGATGTCTGGTGCTGGCAAACTGAACAAGGGGTCTTACTCCCATCACATGCCCAAAACTGAGTGGCCTCAGCACACTGGTTTCTCTTTAAGGTTACACCTGCTTATTCGTGTACTCTAACAGAATAGGTATTTCAGCTTTTAAATCTGTATTTCAGTTACCATGCAAGATGTAAATACTGTCCTTTACTTAAGGACACATTGATTAAAAGCCAAGAGAAAAACAGAACAGCACAGATAATGTGGAAATAGCTGAGCAATGGACATTTTTAGGCTATGGGAAATGCTCTTAGTGAGTAAGTCATACTTAAAAGGATTGGATGGACTACTCTGCAGTGACTAAGAGGAGAGCAAGAGCAAAGCATTTAAAAGTAGACATCAGGATCGATATGAATCATTTAACAAGGGGTAGAAAAATTAACTTAAAAATTGATTAAATTCTGCTTTTTTTTCTTTCCTTGCTTCTTGAGGAGAAAGTGTGTAACTGGTGGAAGCAGGGAGCATGGAGCGCAAGAAATACTATTAATCCTGTAGGCTGGCAGCTTAACAGCACTTGGCGCAGTAGGGGAAAGGGCAGTGGTTGTATCATC
Source organism: Cariama cristata (assembly GCF_000690535.1). NCBI lineage: Eukaryota > Metazoa > Chordata > Aves > Cariamiformes > Cariamidae > Cariama > Cariama cristata. The sequence goes on from NW_009623602.1 coordinate 3,700, forward strand.
AACAACACAGGACAGCGAGCCTTGGCAGCAATGGCCATATATTGTTGTGCATGTCTCCTTTTTTTTTGTTTTAGCATCACCACAAGAGGTGAACAAAAGGTCTTTAAAAAACAGACAAATCAGTGTGGAGGAATCAGGGGGAGCAGGCTGCAGATTGCTGTTTGCAGTGGGAAAGAGAAAGTTTCTGGAAGATGGCAAAGACAAGGAAGTGCCTTATGCAAGTTACTGAAATATTTTTGTTAGAGGAGGTTTGGATACAGGCAAGATGCAAGGGCAGGAGCCAGGGAATTCTATCATCTTAACATTTAGTGCTTTCCACAGAACCTTTAAATAACAAAAGTCATCAAAGAAATGTCCTCCCATAATATTAATGACTCACTTGCTGTATCCAGAACCTGTGTTACACAAAATGTCAAGAGGTTTGGAAATCAGCTGCAGCACTACAGTATGCAGTAATAAATATGAACAGAAATAAACAAGTTGGCTGGCTGCCTGCTGTCTACATGTCACTGTAAATAAAACAAGATGCTTCTCGCTCACATTTCCAGCCATATCTCTGAACCCACGTAAAGGTTTTGCTGTTCACAACAATGAATAGATGTATTATTGTAGCCACTTCACCTTGTAAAATACACCTTTGTGCTGTGATGGGAAAGAAGAAATGTCACCCCAATTTGAAGCAGAAAGGAAACTTAGGCAGAATTTATTAAGGACACTAATGCTATTGCAGCATTTGATAAAAGTTTCAAAAATTTCTAACTGAACCAAAGTGGTTCAACTTAATTTTAAGAAATGCTACCAGCTATTATTTGTATCCCATAATGATTAACAGGAACAGAAGCGAAGTTACCCTTGTAGTGCCCTGTCCCTTGGATAGAAAAAGAGCAATACACGTACAGCCACAAAACACGCTAGTAAACTGTGCGTCAAACTACAAGCCACTGATGAAGAGTGAAGAAAAAAATTTGTTTGTTTACTTCTCCACAAACATAACGACATAGAAGTGGCTTTTACATCACAGTGAATGACAAATAAAGAATTAAAGTAAAACTGGCAGTGGACAGGTGATCAACACTTTGATAGTCTCACAGATTGAAGGAACATGTGATAATGAAACAGCATTTTTCAGCAAATACAAGCTGTGAAATAGTGCTGGCAGAAATACATTTTACCATTGTCCTTTAACAGATCTAACAGAAAGACACCATGCTAGTTTGCTTGTACATGCAAAACCTTTGCAGTAAATTGTGAAAAAAACTTACTTGTAGTATATTACATTTTTTCCAGCTTGATTTTATACTGATCTGAGCCAGTGTACACTCAAAGGAAGGGTGCACAAGGTGTATCTGCATATGAAGAAGCGTAAGAGAAGAAAACCTCAGAGTTGTAATGGAAGTTTTTCAATGTGCCTAAGTCCCTGTATCCGCATAGGAGTTATCTGTGTAACTGTATCTCTGTAGTTATCTATATGAGACATAATTTCCAAAAATTTCTGGTTTTTAATAATTTATGAATGATTAGAAACTGCTGCAAGGTTAGCAATTACGAAAAACTGCCTGACTAGAATGGCAAAATATGCAGAAAGAATTCTAAATTAAAGCACTTATTTGAAAGCTGAAGATAGTTTTGCTACATGTGGAAAAATTGAGACTGTGCAACATCAAATGTTCCTTTCTGTAAATTTTTACTTCTGTAATTATTTTATACTCTTATTCTATTCCAAGTTAATCTAGTAGCTTAATAAGGATCATTAACTACAACATTCGCACAATCTCGCTAAATTCCACATAAAAAAGAATTATACTGTTTGCATGGCAAAAACCACAACTCTAAGTTAAGAAACAGATAATGTAAAGGTTGCAAGTCCTATTATCACTCCCAGTTGGATGCTTTGCACTAGCATTTTGCTTACACAGAGCACATGTTCCAGGCGACAGTATATCCATAATTTCAGAATGCTAAATTATAAAAACTGAGTAAAGCTATAGAAATGGGATTAATTTTGTGTTGTCATGCTTATTCAGAACACATGCTCCCCTGGCATCTGTGGGAGTAGAAGAGTTAATCTAGAGTGCAACAAGGCAGACAGTGCACTGTTGTGAACTTACTTTCCAAACTGCATTTAAGACTCACTTCCAGAAAAAGGATAGGCTAGGTTACAGTGTCTTATCGGACAGTAAGAAAACCAGAAGGAAATGCACAATGGGAGGAAATGGAAAAGTCTCTTCTTTTCTTTTTTATCGTGCCACAGACCCTCTGGTTGTGGTGAGGAAATAAGTGCCCTTTGAATTCCCTGGACTTCCAAGACACATCCATGAGCAATGCTCAACCTTTTTTCAGTAGTAATACTCTGCTGAAAAAAATTTGTAACACTGCACAGAAATATTGTGACATGATACCGATCTAATTTCAGAGTAACTGGGCACGAGCATATCTTACATTTCACCCTATATACATACAAAATGAAATAATGTCTTATATTTGAGATTAAAAAAGAGCAGATATATAATTACCTGTAGCTAACAGATGGCAGCATTCCAGATTCTCAATGTGAAAGAAAATTTGTGTTTCAGAAATTATCACGTGTTAAAAGGAAGTAAACATAGCTTTAAAGCCACTTTTGAACTCTTCCAGGCCTCTGCTGCTGCGGGTAAGGGAAAGATCCCTTCATTTAGCTAGGCAAGTGCTATAGATTTACAATTCATACCAAGGACAAGCGTGTGAGTAAAGGTTTATTGGGAGAAGAAAAAAATTAAAAGGACAGTACCCACTGACTGGACAGAATGGCTCCACAAATTTCATCTTCTATCCATGAGCCTGAGTCACATTGAGTACAACGTCTGGTAGGCTGTTCTTGAGAGCTCTCCACACACATGTTTAGCTGGACAGGTTTGATTCTTTGTCATGATCTGGAAAAGTATGAAATAGATATGAAGTGATGAAGTTGATAGCTTGCAGCATCTGGGGATGCATTTTTACAAGCGGGAATTGAAATGATTACATCTATAAACCTTCAGCGCTGGCTGTGTACTCTTTTTCGTCTGAGCAGCTGTTACATTAGCCACTTCCTTTTGCCATGTTAGAACTTCTTACAAGTTCTTTATCTTTCTATTTTGTGAGCTATTTTGTGAAGTCAAAACAGTGTCTACACATTGTACAAAGTTTGATAGGGAATTAATGTCTTTGGAGACATATGCTAATGTTCTGCATTTCCTCAAATGCACTCTCACTCAGTGGTTAATGGGCAGTCCGAGATGATCAGTATCTACAAGGCAAGGGAGAACAAATATTAAGATTGCTTACTTAGGTCAATTTTTCCATATTTTTACAAATTACAGAAATCCCCAAACCACAATTCTGGAAACCACAACATGGAAAAGGAGTTAGGAACACAGGAAAATCATGTATTGTGTCTTCTCCAGCAAATCAAACAGGGTGTGTGTGGGTATGTGTGTGTATGGGAGGTGTGGGGCTGTGTGTGTCTGTATGTGTGAAAGAGAGAGACAACTGGCTGAATACCAATTAAACCAGTCAAAACTTAATTTATTTCAAAATTCATCAATGATTTTGCTTGATTTCCTTTCCTCAGATTACATCCAGATAGATATCATAGATAGATCTGTATTTATAAGGCAATCTGGTAATATTATTCTTATAAATAAGCTTTATTTTCACAGGAAACAAATATTAGGGATGTACACAAGGAGTGTGTTGGTAGTGTTTATTTCTTCTGCAGCTGTGTGGTCTCTTCGTTTACTCTGTATCTCTCACTGTATCCCTGGTTATTCTCCCTAACTAATTGCTAAAGGTGTTATTAAAATTTTGATTTTAGAGAGAAAGAAACTCTGGTAAATATGTAGAGAGCTTTGTTTAACTTGATGAGAACCCAAAATGATCTTCTTGCATTTGACCTTCATAATACAGCTAAATTAATATAGCTAAGATTAATGAGCCAATTATTTTTTACAAGATAGCAAGCACATAAGATTGTTTGCCTCATGTTTCTTTTTTATATGACTAACAAATGACTAGCATTTCCACCACAGACTGGGTTTACATCCATAATCTGTTCCCAAGGAATTAATATCTTGAGTTTTTCATCTAAATTCTAGGGTCAGAAGATACGCTGTAAAACTCATCCTAATAGAAAGGGCACAATGTTCGTCTTCTGTAGAATTGCCTCTAGGAAAGTGATTTTAATAAACCAAAGCAAAAACCAGGCCTCCAGGGAGTCCTGAAGGACCAAATAAAACTTGAAGAGGCGGTTCTGAGAAGCAGACATGCAGCATTGCAGCTGGGGAGCTGAGATGTGCACAGCCCTCCTTCAGCTTGCACACCACACTAGGGACAGGTGTGCTTGGGGCTGCTTTACCCACAGCGCGTTGGTCCTCTGAGTTACATCTCCTGAAAGTGGGCAGCGGAGGAGGCAGCAGATCAACCTGCGGATTTTGTGTGCATTGCAGGTTCACTATGAGGCTGCTGTTCTCTGCCTCGCTCTTGCTAAGGTGACCTTACCCCAAACACTTCCCCGTGTAACACTATTGTAAAAATCTACCGATGCTGGCTTTCTGCAAGGGAATGTGAGTTTCAGCAAACTGTAACACTGGAGCTGAGTAACAGAAAACCTTCTGCAGAGGTGTGGAAGTAAATGTGATGTCAGGCAAAGGCACTACTGGATCCACCTTTGCAAATTTGTTTACTGAAGACTACAAACTGGAGGAGAAAGGGGAGAAATCTTTGTAGGAAAAGGCAAGACTTTTGGGGGATCTTGCAACGAGATCGCTAGACTGAAGCAATCCTGACTCTTTTCAACATCATTAATGCCATTCAAGATCAGTTTTAACTGGACAGGATGCCCATAGTCTTGCCAATAAAAACTGTGTCTCAGACTAAGTTGAGGACAGGTGAGAGACTCATCAGGACGGGTTTCAAAGATTTAGTCATTAAAGTTTGTTAAACATGTTGACATTCCTTCATGAAAAATGCTATCAAATCATTTAATAGGGGAAAACAACAGTTTATGAAAGTGCAATTAGTCTGGGCATGATTTCATGAAATGCCAGGCAGTCTAATAGAAGGACAGCAAATATCACAAAGTGATGATGAATGCCATGATGACATTTTCTCAGGCTGGAATTATTTGTGTTTCCCCCCTTCAGTTCTGCATAACACATCAGGTATTTGATAAATAATTGGAAAATTAAAAAAAAGGAACAGTGTCCAAACCTATAACACCTTGCATTTGATATGCTCCATGAAAAAGAAAATGAAAGTCACACAGTGTACTGCAAAAGAAGCTCATAAATTATTAACCATCAGTCTCTAAATCTCTAACTAGCTGCAGCTTGTCAGTTGTGGACAATTCCAGTCCATTTTTGTGTGGCTTGCATTATTACTATTATTTATTTTTTTGGCACAAATAGAAGTATAAGCATACAAGCAAACTGTCAGCAAATTTTCTCAGCAGCTGAACAACTCCACGCAAAACTTCTTATCCTTGAATTGTGATGAATTTTCTGCCTCTTGCAGTTAGAGAGACAAAAATGCTCAATTACTCTATGCACTGCATACCCAGTGATTCTACCATTTATGGCATGATCAAGCAAGCTAAAGAATCATGAAATGCAGTAGGTTTATCAAGAATTGGCCTTGTGATTCAGAATAAAATCTCTGAAAAAAAACCCAACTAATACAAGGTAGAGAAAAATGTCATTTTGTTAGATCCTTTTTAACACATTCAAAAGTATGTAACTGACAGCTCTTTGTCTTTACAAAGACACAGCTTTCAAACATCCTATCAAGAAAAGCTAAGAATATATAATTCCAAATAAAAGCCTTTCAGTACCCTGAGAAATCCCTTTTGCTCAAAACTAATAATTTTTTTACTTTGTTCACAGAAGTAAAATAGTTTGTCAAATTTTCTGCAGAAATCCTTTTAGCTATCTCAAAAAATGTATTTGGTACAGACCTACTTGATTTCTTATATATGAGCAAAAATTTACTTTGTCAAATTTTGTTCTTCACAAAGGTCTTTCAGCTGAGTTAAATATCCATTTTGTGCAAAACAATGACCATGCATCAGCTTGGAGTGATTGCACGGCAGTTACTTATCCTGGCAAATGGCAGCAAAATGTCAACTGAAATGAAAGACACACAGCCCTGGGCTTATCACAGAAAGTGCAGATGATTCATGTAACATCGTAAATAAATAACACAGACTTTGTGTTAAGGTAGGTTTAACAGTAGAGGTTCTCTTTTCACCACCAGCTCATTTCAAAGCACCCGTAATAGAACCTTTATTTGGTGACACTGACATGCAGCGAGATAAGGTATCCTGTCTTTAATGCTCATATTTCAAGGTCACAGAGTGTTATATTCCAAGTGAACATGTAGAAAACTCAATCAGATAGGACCTGCATTAATGAATCATCAAAATATTGATAGTAGATTCTCTTCCCTGCCTGCAGGGAACGTTTAGCCTGGTTGGTAATTATGCAGGGCAGGAGAGGGAGAGAGAGAGGTATGGAAGGATGTGTCAATCATGATTTGTCTACATTTGTTACTAAAATTACAGGCAATTATTTGGCAATGGGGTTTGAACCCAGGATTTGTAGATAAGTAGAAGATTTTACTGACTGATCTCAGAGATCAAGCCTATCAGTTTACAGTGTATAGCCAACAAATAAACTATTTTCTGTTCCTGCAAGGGACGTGAGACAGACATCCACTTCTGTTGCTAACGGTCCCTGTACTTTTTGCCTAACCGGTATAAACTTCAGATCCACTTGTTCCCTTTCTTCTAAATTTGGTACTAAGCCTCAGGTTTTAATCCTAACCATATGTTGGTTACTCAGAAGGGTAAACTGGTCAAAAGAGACAGCAGTGATGAAATACTTAGAGAAACAAAAGCATATGTTGGTGAAAACCCTGTGAGAAACGCTGGAAGAGACAAACATTCTTACCAGCTTATGGCTACTACTATTTCCAAAGCTCAACTTTATTCTAAAAGCAGGTTAAGCCATGAATTTTCCACCAGTTCCCAGTGATGTTCAGACTACTTGCTACATGACAGCTCTCAGTATTTATTATTCAGGGTGCAATAAGCCCAGGTGAGAGAATGCAACAGATACAGTCACAACATACTACCACAAAACAAATTTTCTTTTGCATTTGAGTTATTTATGCAATTGATATTTAAAAATAACAATGTGCTATATGACAGTATGTTAATAACACTTATTATCCATTCAGATTTGGTATTCTCTGAAAATCAAAGTTAATCTTACAGTAAGTATAAAATAAGTGCTTAGTTACTCAGGCACTTCTGTTCAGCGAATATTGATGAACATTTTTACTGTACCAGTGCTCACACTATGTTGGGAAACAGAAATGAAAAAGAATGTAGGTTTAGTAAAACTTTATTACCCTTCAACTCAGTTATTCCAGTTAATCCCAGCAGGTATCAAAATCTTGAAATCTCTGTAGTTTCATGGGAAGCGCTTGGTCATAAGAATTTTAATTTTTTTTTCCCCATTTCCCACAGTTTGGTGAGAACCTTCATGTAACCTTGTCATCCTTTAGACAGCTAGTTTGGAAAGCTGGATTCTGGCCATCTTCAAGGTTTCTAAACAGAAAAACAACAGGCTGTCTCCAGGTGGTAATTTCCTCTCAGGCATCCAGCAATATCTCAGATATGTAAGACCAAAAGAGTTCAGAAACTTTCCACTGTGACACAGAAGAATATGGTAAGTCAGCTTGTGTTCATTGTTCTAAAAGGCCTGAATCCCTTTTAAATTTAAACTAGCAAAACAGGTTTAACTATGTAAAACTTCTAAAACACCAGATGAAATACCCAGATGATTTTCTGCAAGTCTTAAGTGAAGTTTTCCTTCCTTAGTTCATAGAATCATAACTTCCATCAGCAATAAACAGCTATCAAAAATCAATTACTTTTTTCAATTAGGATAATGTCACAGACTTACTCTTCTTCCAGTACTGTTTGTCCAACAGTAATCTCTTTTCTTTCTGTCATGATAGTGGATAAAACACTGGGATATTAAATTCCAAGTTTGTCATTAATCTTCTATATTCTAGTAGTAGGACCTTATGAAGACTTCTTTATATATTAGTCTCTCTCCTATTTATGAGTTGTTGACTGCTTGCATCAGAAAGTACAATTTTCCCTCAAAAATTGTATTCCAAAGAATCTATACTGAACAGCTATCCTAAGACTATGTCTACTTTAAGATCTTGAATTATAGACTCTATTGATGATTATCTTGCAAGTATCTTAAAAATTCAATCTGACATTAAATTAGAAATCTGCACATGATCAGCAGGGCCTTGTTGTCTGACATTAGAGCTGCTTGCCTGATGTAAGAAACAAATTCCAGCAGATCAAAGGTGCTCAAGAAAATCATGGACATTTAGCAATAAAACTATAGCAGAAACAAGAAAGTTTGGTTTTGTTTTTTTAATCTCAGAACAAAAACAGGAGTGAAACGGTCCTGACTGCTGGGGGCAGGATTATCTGAAGACAAATCTTGACGTCTGTAACAATATCTTTACTTGGGGAAAAAAAAGAGTGAGTGAAAACAGGAGTAAATTGACAGCAGAGACATCTGGAAAAAGGGAATCTAAGAACAGAACTGTAAGCCCAGCTGGAGTGCAAGGGAAATCAGTCCTGAAAGATCTTATCATGAAAGTTGTAGAAAGATAAGGGAAGTGTATAAGGTAAGGATGGAAAAGCCATATTAAAGCAGTTACTCTATACTCTTAAAAGTGGAAAAGAAAATGGCTTGACATGAAAAGCCTGTGATTTGAGATTATCTCAGCAAGGTCTTAGTGCCTTTCACTAACTTCACTCAAAGTTATTGACATGCCATAGAACTGGAATCAAACTCAGGAACTGTAATCAGTTTAGTATTGTTTTAAATAAGAGTTACTTGAATCATATGGCTGCAGATTCACGTCAGATCTATGTTTGGTGGAAGGGTCTGAGGTTTGGAAGGTCTTTGAAATTTCCCTTTGTCTCTCTTTTCTGCACCATATAAATAATTTCAATAAGGTATAAGCAGATGTCCTGGTTTGGCTGAAAGAGAAATTTTTCTGCTTTCAGTAGGTTTTATTTTCTTTTCTTCAGTTAACTTTTCTTAGTAACTGCCCTGTCTGAAGCTGACTACAGGTCTCAGGCAGTGCCTGCTCTTAGAGTTGATGGCGGTTCATGTCTGTAGTTGTTGCTGGGGCAGGAGCGGGATTGCTCTGCAGAAAGGCCCACGGGTGGGTGCTTGTTCCCTGCGGGCTCTCTTGGGCTCCGCTGGGCTCCTCGTGGGGGGAAGGCGGAGGAGGGGTCGCACTCCCAGAAGCTGCAGAGGGCACAGGCGACCCAGGCCTGACCAAGGTAGTATTCCATCCCACCCACAGGAATACTCGGTATAAAGCTCGGGGATCACGGGGGTCAGCCCTCTCTTTCCATCACAGCTGACATCCCGGTGTCCCCTCCCTCCAACCCTGACCGTGCACCCCTCAGTCCGGTTTCCCGCCCACTGTGGAGCCGAGTTCTGGGACGTCCGGCGTCGCGGTGCGGCACGGGGTCCTGCAGTTCATTGTCGGGAAGGGTAATATAGGTTTTGTATATTTCTATTTCTATTACTGGTAGTATTAGGTTTAATATTATTTATACTCTTTCACTGTTATTGTTTCATTAAAGTTTGGTTTAAGTTCCAACCCGTCAGTCTCTCTCCCTTTTCTCCTCTCCCTCCCCTTCTGGGAAAGACCGGGGTTAACAGAGAGCATCTGCCACTGACTTTAAGCGTCGGGCCAGCCTTAAACGGTGACAGCAGAACTGTAATTTCTTTCATTATTTCTCTTTCAGAAGTATATTTTTCCACCATATCACAAATAAACACCACTTACTTTATAACCTATCCAATGGGCTTTTCTAGTGTCTTAAAAACCCTAACCTTTTCTGTAAAGCAAGAACTGTGTAAAAAGTTGATCAGCTGATTAGTTGATACAAATTCAGCTTCACTGATTTCACTAGAGATAGTTTGTATGCAATAAGGAATATTAGTGTCCGTATATTTTAAAAGTGCTCTGCTAAAATATCTGAAAACTGAAGAACAATTAGAGAAACCTGCAGAGAAAAGCTTAGGCAAGTGGGCTATTGGTCATATAATATCATGCAAGTAACTATTTGGACTTCATCTTTGAGGTGTTGAGTAAGATACTCAAACAGAAATCAACTTATGGACTAAAAAAAATCTTCATCTTAGGAACTTACATGGGAAGAGTTTTACAAGGAAATTCCAAAGTATATCGTGAATGCTCAAGAACTTATAGGTTACAGGTGAGAAACTTCTAGCTTCCCTAGATTCCCTTCAAAACATCCATCCTAATCATGCAGACTCAATACTTTGGTTTTGCCACAAATCAAAGAGCTAAGACAGATGCAACCTGATGCCCTTGTTTTGGTTGACAATTTACTCACATCTTTCTGCTTTCCATATTCTTGCAAGATGCCCTTTTTTGCTATTGTTCTTGCCATTCACCGCTACAAGAGTTTTATATGGCACTGCATACAACTATTATTAAATTCTTCAAAAATATTTGAGATTCTTAAGGCTAAGATCTTCAAAGCTGAAATAAAGTGCATCCAAATTCTGCAATCCACTGCAGTTCATTGTTCCCAGTTCTAAGTGCAATATATGTTAAACTCAAACCATACCTCCATGCCCAGCTTTTTTTCAGATCCCACTGCATTCTGTTTATGCTTGAATGCTTTGAACTTTTCTCTCAGTCCTTTCATGGGAGATATGTTAATCAACAAGCATTATCATGAGCAACACTAAAAGATTCAAATAAATACAGAACTAAATGAAGAAAATGTTATTTATGCACAGTTTTATGCAAGCCAGGGTACAGTATTTCAATCCTACTGATAGTCCTAATGCAGCATGAGAACAGAAATAGGCATTTAGTGGTGTTTGAGTATATTAGATGTTGAAGCAATAAAACTTAAAAAACTTTGAAGTGAAAAAACTTACAAATGGCCTGCAGCTAGGATTTAATCTGAATGGCCACTTTGCAAACAAGCTCAATGAATAAAATATTGTCAAGCACAAGGTCAAGTAAATAACCAGATAGAAAAAAATTCTTGTAGCAAAGTGCTCTCTGAACTCATTCCAAATACTTAGCAATTGCAAGCAGTACTTTTGAAAGCCTTGCACAACTTCCATCTGCTTTTCACCAGAGAAATAAGTGTAGGGGTTTGTAAAAACAGAAGGATTTCAAAAGTATTGATCTGAGGGATTATATGGTAATAGGAAAAGAATGCTCCAAGGTAAAATGTGATTGTGTTTTTCTTGGTTAAGAATTCTTCTGGTTCACATTTCTGTTATAATGCTGCTACATTGTGTTTTCTCCTGCTGAAATATTACATACACAGTAGGAAGGAAGAGACCCTGGGACTTGGAGAATTTGCCTACATTTAGCTCTATTAGTATCATTAGACGGGAGAATCGGTGACACTGCAGCTAAAAGCTGGAGATGAACTAACCAGCGCTTTATCTTCTGTTGCCATGGACTACATGATGAACTCTGCAGTGACCTAAATTTATTACAGAATAGTGCTTGTTGCTGTTGTACCAACCACTCTGTCGCAATTACAGCACATTACGCAGAGGAGTGAATCTCAAGGGGAAATGTCTAGTCTTTTAATCAAGCAGCAGAAAAGTCAGAGTGGACAAAAATTACACTGCTGTATAAATCTGCAGTCAATCTGTACATGCACATTGAACAGCAGTCTTAATTTCGCCCAGAAAACGTTCTTATTATATACAAGGGTCATGCCTGTACAGTTTGCTCACTTAATCTTTTCTGTACTTCAGTCCATTTTTTCCTGTATTATATTCTCAACCTTCCTGAACTTTGTTGGGAACACCTGAGAGTTAAAATAAGCGGTCTTAGGATTTCACATTTAGACTGACCAAATTAAGATAATCTTTTTTCTATATTTTGTTGGTGTATCTCACAAATCTGGAGATCTGGGGAAAGGACACTGTGAGCTGAATGCTTGAGGATAGGCACACTGTTCCTGCAAACAGCTTTTAACATTTAATGGATCTGTAAAACTCACCTTACAAGTATTCTGAAATCTGATAAGTCATTCATTTGTCTTAATGGATAAGAGGAAGGGTTTTGTAAACAGAGTGTTTCAAAACATTACTAATGAGTTTTCAAAAAAGAAACACTGTCATTTCTGTAGCAACAACTGAAAATGCTGAGGTTTAAAAAAAGGCTAATTTGAATTGCAGGAAAAAATAGGTCATGAAATTCAAGGTGTATCTTAAACTCTGCTTATGGGCTGTATAGAGGAGAGAGTGAGCCCTCTTTTTACGTCTATTCAAATGAACAAAAGGATTCCTAATGCTTTCGGGGAAGGTAGAAGCAGAGACAAAAAGGTCATTCACATAACCCAAACTTAAGCACCTGCTTGAGACACCAAAGCCAGGAAACTCACTCACACTGTGCTACCTGTAATGTGACTGCAGAGAGCTGTTCACCTCCAATGGGCTAATCAGCACCGTGCAACTCTAAATCACAGTCTGAATGTGCCTTCATCTTTTCTTTTTCCTAAGATACAATTTAAGATCAATTAGGGTCCTAACTTGGATGTATAATGCTAAATGCTTGAAGGTGACTGCTACAAACTCTCCCTGTGCCCAATGAGCAAAAGGGAAATTGAAATAAAGAGTGCCTCTCATGACACCATAAGAGTATGGTCTTGAGAACTCTGTTGCAAGTCAGGTTTCCTGGTCACTTGGTGGGGCACAGGGATGATTGTCACTCAGTTGAGTAACAGTTTGCAGAGCTGCAAAATCAAAGGGCTTGTTCTTGTTTCTCTTGTTCTCCTCTTTTAGATGTACATGACGATATGCTATATACATAGTAGTAAAACAATGTGGATGCAGAACAAAATAATTTACCTCCCAGAACCTTTGCTATTTTTGTTTTCATTGTGATTTCAGAACTATGACCATCACCCTGGGAACTGCCAAGTTACATACTTTTGTGATTCCAGTAAATGAATGATTTACATTTTCTGAAGAAACTCAATTCCACTAGAGTAGTGGAATTATAATACATATTTGTAGCTACAATACCTTTTATAAACTGTCAGTACTGTTGATAAAATAAAAATTAAGTATAAGACACTGTACACTTACACTGTTCATTTACACTTCTCTCCATTCATCCATTTCTGCAATGGTTGCTTAATGACTTATCATAGTATTTCACAGTAAGTATTCTGTGGTATATTCTGTGAAATATATGGCTCACAAAAACACCTTCTAAGAGGTGGGAATAGATATGTCACATGCATTACTGTGAAGTGTAGACATTACAGGCTTATCTCTTTATGATAAATTTCTTCCCATTATGTGTTTTAAGCACTGAACAGACCTCAGATAACTTGGAGGGCATGCCAGAAATATGTATGAAAGACACAGAGGGAATTGTCCCTATATCTGGAGGTTGACTAATATGCAAATACTAAACCATTTAGCACAGAGAATAGAGAACACTGTTTGAGACTCACTTTATCTGAACTCTGCATTTATACAGTGCTTTAGCATAAATGCCTCAGGTATTTTTAAAGTGTGGCTGACATATTGTATGCTTCCCTTTCCCCAACAAATACTTCCCATCTGTGTGGAATAAGTGTGCAGGACTTAGGAAATCAGCCAGAGGTAAGCCTGCAACACTGTTGTCAGAAGGTCAAAGGAAGATCTGGAGAGCTGGAAGAGACTTAAATGCAAAATATTTCCTGAAGTGTGAGCAGAGAAGGGAATCTGGGTAGTTTGGAGGCAGAGCTTAAAGAAAAAAAAAGTAGCTAACAGGGACAAACAAGTGAAGATAGAGAGTAAAAAAAAAAAAAAAAAGAAAAAGGAAGTTTACTGGAAAATGAGAGTCATGAATGAAGTTTTCTCAAAGCAGAAATTAAGAAAATAAAATGAGTCTTCAGGAAGAGATCGACAAGTGCAGCTGCCTCTGCAAATAACATTACAAATCAGAGGCCAAAGACGAAATACAGTAATTTAACACCAGTACTCACATAACACCTGGCACGTTTAGGTAATTTCCTTTCTTTAACGGGAGTCAAAATTATATTTTCAGTCCCACTGCACATTTGTGAGGTAGAATCATATAATTCCATTTTACAAATGGTTGCAACAAGGCATAAAACAGGAAGATGATTTGCTACACTAATTCAGTTAACTACAAATATCACCTGGAATGCTTAACATCCTCTACTAAATTAAACATTTCCATATAGAACTGCATTTGGAGGAACAGTGGAAATTAAGGAGAAAGGCTAAAGCAGACCTCCCTTTCTTGTTAGGTTCCATATTTTCACCTCGAAGAAGAGTCAAAACCTTGAAGTAAAAAAAGAAAACATTGAAATATTTAAACTTAAAAAATATCTATTTTGTCATTGCGGAGCTGAGCAGATATACACACATATACATATATGTATATGTGCATTTAGTGATACAGACGGATTTTTTTTTTTTTTTCTGGTACACTTTACTGATCCTTATTTATAGTTAGAAGGTCCTTTACTCTTAGGAGAAAAGCTTCAAAGATTTCAGAGGAGTTGAGCTAGCTGGTTTAACTACATTCAACATCTCAAAATTATGATAATGATGACTACACTCTAGCTGCTTGATGGGAACATTTTGGCAGCATAGTCGTTCCCCTGCTGTTATTATTTGATGTGCTTTCATGATTATTTGTATGAGGACAAAGCACTATAAAAGGGTTAGACATAAGCAGGCACCTACATCAGCCCACACAGAAAAAAAAGAGTCTTAAGATGCAAGTAAAAGAAAGGGAATATGTAAAGGCTTATATGGCTTCTCAGACTAATCTATTTTTTTTCTGTCTTTATTATGGCATGTAAAACAGCAATCTGGGGTGAGATGGAGGCCAATGTACAGAAAATAATTGTGTATTTGGCACTCATTTTCAAGTACTGCTAAATGTTTTTGGAATAATTTTGAGTCTGCAATGATATTTCAGAGCCATATTACAAGGAAACTGCTACCATATAGCAGTGACACTAACAAGGACCAGATTTGTTGTGTGGGTTCCTTCTCTCTGGCTTCCCATTTAGAGTTATTCTCATTATTGTGGCTCAAGGAAATTAGAAGAGCACCTCGACCACCTGTGCTGGCAATTTTCTCCCCTCTTGCAATTACACATGGCAGCTTTGGTAAATGGAAATAGGACAAATAATTTTGAGAAAGAGTAAGACAAAAAGGTTAGGTTTCTGGCAAAGAACTTCGAAAGTTTTGGTTCCTGTCAGTGCCATCAGATACAAATTCTGGCCATTGCCACTTTGGTCAGGAGAATTAAGATCATCTAGAGTTGCATATATTTTTTCAAGCAATTTGGCTAAAGCTACAATATGTGTCTTTGAAAGAGATGTGGAAACACTGCATCACATCAGAAAACGCGTGTTCAGGGAGCAAGGTCCCAGCCAATGCAGGTTTAAAGACCACAGCTATGTAGTTAATAAAGTTTAGTTAAGAACAGCTTCTGAGTGTCAAGCCCAGCTGGGACAGCACAGCCTGTGTCTTACCCAGTGACCTCTCCCATTTCCAGAGGAGGAAGGCAAAGCGAACTGCCTCCTGGAGTAGTCCACAGGAGTAGTGCTCAGGAGTGTTTTGGTAGGCTGCTATTTTCCATGAGTTAAAAGCATACTAATAGCTTAATGGTTGCAACAGTCCTGCATCAGGACCTGCTAGGACTCTCAGGTAACGTTCAGAGTCGTTGTACACCATGGTCTTGCAGGATGCTTGTAGGAGCAAACCTGAGATTAGTGTATGTGGGCAGACAGTTGAAGGATAAGCAGTATTGTCACCATCATCATTCAGCAACCTGACCACCTTGACCAACCACTACATATCCTTACCTACTTATCAAAGACTCCCATCAGCCCTGGTACCTTAGTACCCAAGATGTTCCCTTTCCAGCAGCTAACAGAATTTACCGTTTGATGCTTCTGGGATATAGGTAAATACTAAAATAGAGAGAAAATTGAAGCATAAAATAATTAAATTATTTCTGTAAGGCTACAGTCTATACTAGGACTGGAAATTGGGCCAAGATTTCCTGCAAAACTGAATCCTTTTCTTACATTCTATCCTCATTCTCTCATGATTTGCTTCTCTCTGGGAGTGATCAAGAGCTACACCCTGGAAGATGTCTGGCTTCTGCACCAGAAATACTGCCAGAGAAAATCTCCTTGCAAGGCTACTTAGTGTGTAAGAGGACCACAGCCTAATTAATCCCACAACGACTCTTTCCTCTTTGTATTTTAAAATTCTGTGGACAATTCCCTGCTTAGAAGATCACAGACCTTTTTCTGCCACGCAGTTTTCCATATTAACTGACCAATACTATGTTTTTTTCTTACAACTCACAGTCTCCAATCCCTAACTAAAACAGTTCACTCTGGGTTCCATTTCTAACTAACCTCGTACTTCTGGGCACACAGAGTACACTCCCTGTACTCCTTGCTGGCATTTTCTAAAGCACAAAAAAGGAGTGGTAACGTCAACATTACAAAAAGAATAAAAAAATTGTTTTCCAGCAAAACAATGTTCATTCCTGTAACTGGACTGAAATGCATTGAAAAGGTAAAAACTTGTTACACAGTATTCAAACTTTTGATGAAGCATCCAAACCACCATCAGCTTATCTTGGACCAAATTTTTTTTCTAGCAGTGATTCAAATTAATGTTTCCTAGCTATTTTATGAAAACAGACTGAACCGTAATTTTTTTTTTTTTTTGCTTTGGTACTGTTTAATGATGTTCTGAGCATCAGTACGTTCACAGTCCAAGCTTGTTAAGGCCTCAGCATGTACATAATATGACAGATAATGGCCTGAACAACAGCATTTTCCAGTATACTTCTTCAGAAGACGTAGGATTGATTTCTTAAATAGATAGACAAAAGGTACTAATAAATTACCCTCATTTGATGCTTCTGCATTTCTAGCATATGATCATTACACCAGTATATAATTCAAAGGTCTATAAATCTTGAAGGAAAAGACATCGTATTAGGTTAAAAATCAGAGGCATTAGGTTGATTGAGAATTAAGGCTGGTGATGGCATAAACACAGTCAATCATTTACTGTTACACTGAGAAATATTCCTAAGATATGAATAGAACCCCATGATTTGTTCAATGCACCTTTTTCTTTCAAGGTCAGTGCTACAAAGGGGAAAAAAAAAGCAACTAATTTTTCCTTTTCATGTTTCCTATATCTTTTGAGAGGGTGGTGCATTTTCTAACCACATTACAATTAGTTAGGTTTGCTTTCTAAATGAATCTCTGACAGAGAATTCATTCAGACTTGTCAATCTGGTGTCTTTCAGAAGCAGACTCAGGATTTTTAGCTTTTGAAAAGATTCAATGCTAATGGAGTTGCTTTTACTCTTTGAGCACCTCTTCCCTTACCTACATATCCAAACCTTGTCAAAGACAGCACAGGTGCCTGCTCCCCTCCAAACAAGAAGATTCTGGGAGGTCATCTTTCAAATAGCCCTTTTCCACAACTCACGAACTTGGTTATCTGCTTTCTTTGATAGCACTGACTTAATAGTGATGAAATCAACTGCCACTGTAGGTTTTTTCCATCGTTTACCCACAATACATGGTTCACAGATAAAAGCAAGCATGCTCCTTCATTCCGTGTGATATAAATTGATATGAATACTGAGTTTTGAAGTCTACTGGTTTCTTCTATACTGTACAGGTCTACAGCTTCCAAATATGATAGTAAGAACTGGACAGTAGGAATGAGGGCAGGGACACCAACTCCTTACTGCTTCCCTGTTGTGCCTTCACACAGGGTGAGGATTAGTTGCTGCAGGTAGAGGTTAAAGGCTCAAGAACCTTTGCAAGGTTCACTACAGGTAAAGGGCTTGCAGGACTCTTGCTTTCATTTGCTCACCCTCAAAACAGAAATGCTCAACACAGTCCTCTAAACATAGCCCTAATTGAAGGAGGTACGATCACCTGTAGAAGAAGAATGACTTTCTGACTATTTTGTTTTATGTTTTTCTGATGAAGGATACGATCTCCTGTCACAGAGAGCATCACACTGTTTCAACGGTGACACTTGTCCAATGTGACTTAGATTGACACTACCTACCTTATAGTTTGAGCTGAACCTTACAGCTTCCACAAGAGAAAAGCTGATTTTTATACCTGTTGAAATAAGGCAGTTAGTACAGTTCGGGTTTGAATTTACAAAAAAAGTTTCAAAAATTATGTTGGAAAAATGATTTTGTTAGTATCTACTGTAGTTCGTCCAAAGCAATTACTACCGATATACTGTTTCTAGAAAAAAATGTTATACATACTCTGAAATAAGCTGTCATGAGCACTTTTCTTCATGAAACAACATTCATTTTAACTGGATATTGTTTTAGCTGGAAATGACACCTTACCGTCTAGTCATTTTTGTAAAGTAATATCTCCTTTATAATATGGTGCTAACAAGGCAAACAGTATCAAACCAGTCATCTTCTATGGTCAAAATGTGGACCAAACAGACCATATAGAAAGAAAATGTGTCAATGAAATGGATGCTGTCTGCAGTTAGTGCTTATTACAGATTCAGTTGGTATTCTTACTGTTCACATGCTGAAGCTCCTTCTTCTCCAAGTCATTTTCTCAAATATTGATTTAGAAAAGAAAATTACTAACCTAGAAGTAATCAGCAGAATATGCATGATACAAACTCCTTCATCTATGGATATGATGATATTGAGGCAGTTACTGCTGATGTAGGAGCACAGTAGGGACAGATCAACAGGCTAAAACACAAATTCAAATGTATGTACCAGATGCTCAACTGATATAAAAAGGATCATGTCTCCCTCACACACAGCCCAGCTGCACAGCACCGTACCAGGTAACATTCTGCTCCAGTGTTTGTGCTCTGCAACACAGGACTAGCACAGGCTGATTAGTTTGTATGAAGAATTCTAATGAAAGTAATAGGAGTGAAATAGGCTACACTGTAGGGTGTTCAAGTGACCTGGGGGCCGAATCTCACTGTATTAGGCATGGTTTTACTGCAGGGTGCCATAAAGCCCCAGTCTTGGCTGGGAGGGGCAGCAGAGCATGTGCTCCTAAACGCTCTGAATTGTTTACAGATGTGTGACTCTCCTCCACACTTTGTCATGGCTGAGTCCATCCCTCTCTATTAAGGAGGCAGAAAAAAGACAAAAGGAACTGTGCCTCGTTTTTTAATTTTGCCTAGGCGTTTCTTTCAGTGAGGAGTTGCAACAGGACCAGATACTCAGTTCTGGAAGGACATGGCATGACAACAGCAAATGAGGAAGTGTTACAATTCACGTAAGCAGCTTGTTTTGTGTAGATAATGACCTGCTTAAGCCAAGCTACTGTTTTGTCTGATGTTCTTTGCTTTGCAAAGCAGAGCTGATTTTCATTAGCTAGTGACCAGTTTCCTAATCAGATATCCATCTGTGTTTTTCCTGCTACACCACTGCACACTGTACAGAAGGTCCACAAATCATCAATTGAGAATATTTGGATGATTACATTTAATTGATTTTTGTATGTTAAAGTACTAAATGAGTAATGGCTGTTTACCTGTTGGCCTGCTGTGATAAATACTAGCACCATGTTTTTCTGTAGGTCGCAGCACTGGAAAGTATCATCCTTGAAAGCTCTAACCTTTCTGTTCCTGGACACTTTGTGACTCAGTGACTGCATCTTTTGTTATATGAGACAATGTTCCAAAAATTATTATCATCACTGCAAACATGCATTGATGTAATAAAAATCAGGGAATAAAGTTTGTGTGCAAGGGAAAACCTGCAAGGGGAGAGTAAGAAAGGAGCTGCATCAGAAAAGTTATCTTTTGCATTATTATGCTGAAATGTGATATTCTGGAAGTGAGGAAAATACTCAAATAGATTTGGGAGAGGAATTTTAGAGATTTTTAACATAGAAAGGGGCAACAATGCTTAAAATTATACATGTAGCTTAATCTATCTTAATGTAGTCTTCCATGAGTACTGTCTCAATATGAAGCATTAGCAACTGCACAGATCCCATCCAGCTCACTTTGCTGCTGCACCTACCTCTGCAAAATTACACAAAAGCTGTGATTCAGCATAATTTCTCTTTTATCCTAAGTTTGTCTGCTCTTTTTGGTAACTGCTCTTAACCTGGATTTCCTGGAATACTTCATACTTGATACTGTTGAATGAAAAAGTTTACCTAAAATTAGAAAACAAAGCTCTAGACCACCTGAAGAATTTTATGAATTTTGCATTGTTCATATAATTTTGACAATGAAAACCTTAAAACATGGAAAGAAACAAAACTTGTGATTCTGATCTTTTTAAAATGACATTTTCAGTACTTCAATTTATAAAGCCTCTGAACTTTTTCCACAAAATACATCTTGATACAAAAGTGATCTTGCTGAATTCTAATTTAATGAGAAAAAAAAAATTTGTTACTTGTTTCAGATTAGTTTGAAGCTATATATTATTTTTTTTGTTAGATCAGAAATTTTAAAAATTTATCATGTTCACATAGTTTGCACTTTGGGATAATAATTTATATAAAAAAAATTATATAAAAAAATAAAACAAGAAGAATTTGGAATTTGAAGGAAGATAATTTGGCCTGTATGCATGTTATAATTCTAGAACCAAACACATAATTGTCACAAAATCTTATGAGGGATGTCATTTCTTTTGCTTCTCAACTCTCAAAGTTTGAAGGGCCATTATTTAGTCCTCTGAGATGCCAGATCCTACTGACTGCATGTAATGTTTAGATTACGTGCAGAATACATGGTCAGATTTTAACTAGATTTCAACATTACAACCATTTCGGCAGACCTTTCTTCTGACTGTTACATAGTAAGGCTGTTTTTACTTGTAAACTATATTTTAGCACTGAAGGGAAATAACACGGTTGGTTAACCACAATTTAAAAACAAAGATGAAGTCCTTGAAAATAACCAACATAAACAGTGCACCATGGGAACCTCAAGACATCATTTAGTTTTCTTCCTGCCCAAAGGCAGGATCAATTATACTATTGTCAGCCTTGACAGATGTTAGTCTGGCTTGTTCTTAAAGACTTCCAGTGTGTGGGTTGGGGGAGGGGAGAGCTCCCAGGCTGTCTTTTCCCATGCTTCGATGTCCTTATCCTTTGAAATGTGACTTTTTCCACCCGTGGCTTAAGGTTGCTGTCTCTTGCTCTGCCTGCCCCAGTCACAGAGATGATGGCTAAGCAGGGTCTGACTTGAATCTCCAGACTGTAGCTTTGTACCCTATCTGTTTCTTAGCCTGTACACCTGCACGTGTCGCTTACTTAAGGGCTCCTGCCATCTATCCCTGAAGCTCTGGTGTATGAAAAATACAGTAAGAGTAAAATATACATCGTCCAACTTGCCAGGAATTATACACTATAATGATTACTGAATAGATGTTAATACTACAATTAAATACCCAATTTCAAACGTTTCAGCATTGAAAGGGATTATGAAGCTCCTGAGGCCACAGTACAATAGAATGGAAAAAAAAAGCATTAAATATATTTACTTTCATGTATATATAAACATGTGTACTTATCTATCTATTGCTTTCCCATTTGCATACTTGCGTGTGTATATAACATATTATTACATATATTAAGTTAGGCCAACACCACCTACTTTTTTCACCAGCATCATGGTGTTGCAGGCTTCTCAAATACCAACTTTTACCCCCACAAAACCTCCCAACAGCTGAAATCATAAATCTTGGAGTCAGCGAAATAAAAAATAGACACTTTATTACACCACAGCATTTCCCTCCACTTTCTCTGTGGTATCATTTGAAGCCTGCTTTCTAAAACAGAAGTTGAACAAATGAATCCTTCTGTCCTCAGTTTCAGTCGTCAGCAGTACTTCAGCATGAGATGAAATAAATTGCCAGGCTCTTTCATCTTCTATAATCAGCTCTGCACAGCTGAGTAAAACCACATCCCTGCAAGCTGCCTCTGCCAGCACTAATTCTGTGTGGAACGGGAAGTCTTTGTTAGTGCCACATTTCTAATGTTCTACACAGGAGTGGGTTTTATTATTTTTATTTCTCCCTTTTTCTTCTGTGCACTCTTCTCTGACTGATAAGCTGTTGTACAATCCATTTTCTGCAGGAGAGAAGCTTTTAGGTGGTAACATTATTTTCAAAATGTGCTTGATGTAGGGTACTTCTACTCCAATGGGTGCCACTGTCACTGATGGTATCAGTGGTTCTGCAACATAATACTTATAAATTGGAGTTGGTTCGAACAAGCCTTCAACCAATCTAACAAAAGGTCAAGACATTTCATTTTTAGAAGTGTGAGAGCTCTAAATTCATTGCTGTTGCATCAGTGTGGAGCATTGTGGAGATTTACTTACCAGAGGGTTATTTTTGTCTTTCCACTACACTTGCCCTACTCAAGAACAGTGCAAAAGACATCAGGCAAGGGAGGACCAGAGTTTCCAAAGACTTGCAGGTAGCCTGAAATCCCAGAGTGGTATCTTATTTCAAATTAATCCTTGGGGAAGTGAGAGGCAATCAACTGAAAATCTGGCATTGTACATACAGAGACATGGAAAGGGGCTTTTATAATGCACTTACCAGACCAGGTAACGGGTAATACAGCTGTGGTACCCCTAGCCTCCAGGTCGTCAGCTCAAACTAAGGGCAGGTCAATAGAGAGAAGTGTGTTGTGGGCATCTATGCAAGTCCCAGGAGACACACTGAAAGCATCATCCTACCCACCACTCTCTCTGGCGGCCTCTGAGATTGTGGTAAAGACCAACTTGACACAGAAACTGAACTCATTCCTTCCCAGAGTTAGTCCTTCAAGGCTAGAATGGTACAAACTTTGAGATTTGAATGCTGCCTTCTACAACCAGGCTAAGTACTGAAGTATCTTTCCCTGTCCTGGTATGCATTAGATACAGCTAAATAAAAATGCTGCATGCTACACTTCAGTACTCAATAAGCTGAAACTGCCTAGCAAAACAGAAATCAGGCAGAGTAAAAGATCAGCTTTCTCCAACCTTTTTACTTCAAGAACAGAAAAGAAACCCTTCTCTACTTGTTTAATAATGTCACTAATATAAGTCTAAGATCTGACTGCAGCCTGGTTTCTCATGTGCTGGTACAGTCTTTGAAAAAGAGTACATTAATTAAGCAGTGCAACCTAGCAGGAGGTGCAGTTTTATCATAAAATAATCACAATCCTGGTCAATTAGCAGGCAGAAGCAAAACACCTCACTACCCTTGGGAATTTGATTATCCCAAGACATCCACAACCAACAGATTTGGTTTATTAAAGCTCTTATAATTAAGTAGTGTTATTCTTCAGAAAATTAGTATTTAGAATCTGATTAAAAGAAAGATGACCATTAACAAGACAGATACCATGGTGGGCGTCTGTTACAGATCGTTCAACCAGGATGAAGACACAGATGAAATATTTCATAAGCAGCTGCGAAAAGTCTCACAATTGCTCGCCCTTGTTCTCGTGGGGGACTTCAACTCACGAGATTCTGGCTGGAAATACAATACAGTGGAAAGGAAACAGTCTAGGAAGTTCCTGGAATGTGTGGAAGAGAACTTCCTGATACTGCTGGTGAGGTTTGCCAACTAGGAAAGGTGCCCTGCTAAACCCGTTGTTTGTGAACAGAGAAGGACGAGTGGGTGATGTGGTGGTTGGAGGCCATCTTGAGCATAGCAATCACATAGAGTTTTCGACTCTTGGAGAAGTAAGGAGGGAGGTAAGCAGACCTGACACCTTGGCCCTCCGGAGGGTGGACTTTGGCCTGTCCAGGAAACTGGTTGACAGAGTCCCTTGGGAGGCAGTCCTGAAGAGGAAAGGAGTCCAGGAAGGCTGGACATTCTTTTAGAAGGAAATCTTAAAAGCACAGGAGCAGGCCATCCCCATGTGCCGAAAGATGAGCCGGTGGGGAAGAAGTTCAGCCTGGCTGAACAGAGAGCTTTGGCTGGAATTCAGAAAAAAAACGAGAGTTTATGACCTTTGGAAGAAGTGGCAGGCAACCCAGGAGGATTGCAAGGATGTCATGAAGTTATGCCAGGAGAAAATTAGCAGGACCAAAGCTCAACCAGAACTTAGTCTGGCTACTGCTGTTAAAGACAACAAAAAATGTTTCTATAAATACATAAGCAAAAAAAGAAGGGCTCATCACTTTGATGGGTGCACTCTTCAGTGGGTAAAAAACTGACTGGATGGCTGGGCCCTAAGAGTTGTTGTGAATGGAGTTAAATCCAGTTGGCGACCAGTCACAAGTAGTGTTCCCCAGGGCTCAGTATTGGGGCCAGTTCTGTTTAACATCTTTCTCAATGACCTGGATGAGGGGATCGAGTGCACCCTCAGTAAGTTTGCAGACAACACCAAGTTGGGTGGGAGTGTTGATCTGTTTCAGGGCAGGAAGGCACTACAGAGGGATCTGGACAGGCTGGATTGATGGGCCAAGGCCAACTGTATGAAATCCTACAAGACCAAGTACCGAGTCCTGCACTTTTGTCCCAACAACCCCATGCAACACTACAGGCTTGGGGACGAGTGCCTGGAAAGCTGCCCGGCAGAAAAGGACCTGGGGGTGTTGGTTGACAACCGGTTCAATATGAGGCAGCAGTGTGCCCAGGTGGCCAAGAAGGCCAATGGCATCCTGGTTTGTATCAGGAATAGTGTGGCCGGTAGGACTGGGGATGTGATCGTCCCCCTGTACTTGGCACTGCTGAGGCTGCACCTCGAATCCTGTGTTCAGTTTTGGGTCCCTCTCTGCAAGAAAGACATTGAAGTGTTGGAGCATGTCCAAAGAAGGGCAACGAAGCTGGTGAAGGATCTAGAGTACAAATCTTATGAGAAGCGGCTGAGGAAGCTGGGGTTGTTTAGCCTGGAGAAGAGGAGGCTGAGGGGAGACTTTATCACTCTCTCCAGCTACCTGAAAGGAGGTAGCAGCGAGGCAGGTGTTGGTCTCTTCTCCCAAGTAACAAGCAATAGGATGAGAGAAAGTGGCCTCAAGTTGCACCAGGGGAGGTCTAGTTTGGATATTAGGAAGAATTTCTTCACTGAAAGGGTTTTCAAGTGCTGGAAGAGGCTGCTCAGGGAAGTGATTGAGTCACCATCCCTGGACGTATTTAAAAGACATGTAGACATGGCGCTTAGAGACATTGTTTAGTCGTGGACTTGGCAGTGTTAGGTTTACAGTGAACTCAATGATCTTAAAGATCTTTTCCAACCTAAATGATTCTATGATTAAGGGTACTGTGCAGCAGAGCAAGGCTCATGTATTATTCTACCTTTTAAAAATGTTTTAACAGCCAATCAAATTGCTCCCTGTGCCAAGTAGTTTTCAGTCTTGAATTCACAGCTGAAAGTGCTGTTAATAACTTTTAAATTACCACATATTCACTGCTGACATCTAAATTACCTAGTTGATCTTTGGGCATAAGAAAAAGAAAATGATACACATTTTTCTAAGATGTGTGTATCTTCACTGCACCGAACTGGATTTCACGCTTGTTGGGGCTGAGGGGTGCAGCAGGCGATCACTGTGTTCTCAGAGCTACGGGAAGTGGGGAAGGCAGGTTTCTGGGAGGTCTTGTTCTCTGCCTAGTGCTTACTGAGCATTCTGTAATGAGGGCTTTCTGGAAAATATCTTTCACCTCCTGGCTCTGATGATTTTGTGATGTGCCCACTCCCACCCAGTTATGTTGAACAACACTAAGGGAGCTGTACCATTACAACCACACTTCCAGAGGACTTTCCTCTGTAAGAATACTGCAAGCTTGGCTTTCAAAACCTGAATGGAGACACTGTGTAAAAACATTTTTGGTTGAAGTGTAACCATGTCTTCACAAAGGCTGCCAAATATTTTCAAGTATCATACAAACGTAAAATGTAGACATAGTATATCCCTCCCTTGCACAATCACTTACAGATCAGAATAATAACATCTTGTAAACACTACATAGTCATAAGTATGCAAAGCTCTGGAAACACAAGCCTTATAGCTACATCATAAGTAGAAAAGGATCAGGGCCAAAAGCAATACCTAACCACTAGGTATGTCAGAACATAAAGCCAAGTCTGAGTTTTGATCTCTATAAGAGGCCAAAACAAAACTCCCAGAGTTGAACTTCCTTGGACTTTGCAGTGTTTCAAATATGAATTCAAGATGAGAATGCTGATCCCATTTCTAATGTCAAGAAAGGTTAAACAAAGTTAGCACAGTGATATAAATAACAAGTACAAGGAAATTATAAATAAAGTCTAGTTGTGAGTTCGGACCACTGCACAGAGAATTTTTAACTTTTCCCCATAGATTTTGTCTTGTGTTTTCTTCAGTTAACTCTAATGTACTTTATTGAAATCTATATCACTGGTGTAAATATTATCAGGAAAAAGAGCATTATAATTATGCCAGAACTCTCTTGTCTCAGAAAACTAATCATTGTGATTTCTCTCTGAATCAACAAACACTTCTAGTTGTCTGTGCTTGTAACAGGCTCTTGCCTGCTGTTAGTGATGCTAAAAGCAAACAAAGATCAGAAATTCCAACAACAGAGTCAAGGTTATCCTGAAAAATATGGCTGAAGTGCTCAGATCTGAATAAACGAACAGGCTATCCTTTTCCAGCCACCCTTATTGGAAATGAGCACGCAGGTGTGGAGGTTTCAGGGCTCACCTCCTGACCATGATTCCTGGTAGGGTATGATGACTGACTCCCTAGGGGTGAAGGAGATCCAGTCAAGATGCAGGTACAGATCCACTTGCATCATTTCTCTGTGAACATGCCAAACACACACACACACACAAAAAAAGGCCTTGATTATGGCTGTGAAGGAGGGAATGCTGATGTTCATAAGCAGCAACATATAACTTCTCTTTTTCATACCTCTGTCTGATAAAGAACAGCCACCTATCTGCTTTTGGCAAAGCTAGCAAGACCAAAACAGGTCCATCATGTCAGTCAGGCAGGAGCTAGGTCATAAGTATATTATTTTTGTCAAAACCTAGTTTCATCCAAAACAATCTTGTATCTCATTAAGGAAAAGAAGGGCAGCGTAACAATAACCTGGAAGTGAATGATATCAGCACCTCTCTCCCAAAGCAGGGAATTTTCGGAAAGATGTTAGGGCTAGCAAAGTATTTTCTCTCTTGCTCACCAGCATCTGGGGGCAATGATAACCTTCTTTGCACAAAAATCTAGATGCTGTAGGCTATCTACGATAAGAAATAAAAAATCAAATCCACATGCATAAAACAACATACAGATATGCATGCAGTAGCTATGTTATTGCTACTGTTGAAATATTTAAGAAATCTGCTGCAAACTAGTTCCTTTAAGCTTGACCACAGATGTATTTGAAAAGTTTAAAGAAAAATTGAGATGCAGTGTGATTATTGTTATTTATTTCAGCTATTATAAATCAGAACATTAAATATTAGCAGCCGATATTGCTCAGTGCCACCATTTGTTCTTTATGTAATACGTTCTTTATTTCAACTAAGGACTTTCAAAATAATTTACTAGTTAAAATAAACACTTTTAAACTCACAAGATGGTTATGTTCCATTTTTTTTAAAAAATGGGTGGTGGTTTTTCTTTTTTTTTTAAACGGTTATGTTATTTTTTCCAAATACTGATCTGTCTCATTTCCACATGTATGTTGTCTACAAAAATAAAAGATCTTTGTAAAATATATTAATTGAATTTAACTTTTTTCAATGTGGTTTACTAAAGAGTGATACACTTGGTATAAAAATAATACCCAACTAAATGAATATGGGATAGCTGGAGCTAGAATATAAGTAGATGAAATGAAAGGAACCTGACAAACAGGTGCACAGTTTGATCTCTGCACATTAAATGTCAGTAAACACGATATTTGCTTTTTAATCTTTTCTAGCTGTGTTTGTGTTTAGAGAGAAGGGTTTCTTCTTGCAAAATCTGTTTCATAACCTCTCAGCAGTAGACTGATTGGCAGAAGCTTCTTTCTTACTTTTCTTTTGTGTAATTATTAGATCTTCTTACGGTGTTTCGTGTATTTGACAGTAGTTTTCCTTTTGAAGTCAAAAGAAACTTGGTGATTAACTACAGCTGGCACAACGCTAAGACCACTGACAGAGAAATTTGCTTTCAATTATGTATTCCCATTACCAGTCATACACAGCATATGGGCGAGAGAGACACAAGAGGCAACCAATACTTTCGGACAATGCTGAGTATCACAACCTTGACATATTGTACATTAAGTTTACATTACATCCAGCAGTCAAGGAGAACATTAAATATATTGATACTGCAAGTTCATAATATCCTTTCTCCCAAAGTGCTGATATAATTTTACAGTACAAGGATTTGTACAATTCTAGACAAAACTGTGACTTTATTAATGGTAACTTACTAAATTTCTGAGATTCTAAGTACTCTGGAAGGTAGAGTTCATAGACTGTGTCCAAATCCTGCAAGCTCTGTAGGTACTCTACAGAACGAGGTGTATGGCACGTTATCGCAGGGCAGATTTTCCACAAAGTACTACTTTGATCTTTTTTTGCCTTATTGGCCCTGTGTTTTCATTACTGCAGTGTCAAGGGACCTTGTTATATTCACTAGGCTGCTAGTGAGGGTAACAACATTCTAAGCACATTGATAATGCTGTGTACTGGGAAAACCACTTCCACAGGTGTAGATTTCCTTCTCAGAGAATTAAGAGTGTGCAGAGATAAATCTGAATCCCAAGCTGAACTTCCTGAAAGTTTAAGACTTTCTAGAACTAGCATTTTTGGCACCATTTATTACAGAAATGGGACCCAAGTGCAGAACTTGGATCTAGACCTGCACATGGATCCAGATCCAAGTTTTCCCTGTTTGGTGCTTGATGTAACTTCTGTTGAAACCAGTGGGACTTTCCACTGACTTCACACAAAATACATCAGGCCCTTGGCTGAGAAAATATTTAGACAGAGGAATTCATCCCATCACTAATTTTAATAAACTGGTTTTTAAAATTTGCTTAGAACAATTTCCATTAAGAAGAAAAGCTAACAAACTGAAATGCCTTCTTGAATATGAATTCTGTCTTGACAATATATTGCAAAGACTTTTCTAATGACAAATCAAAATGCTCATATGAAATACATAGGTTCATTTATTATGCATACACTGTTAAGATTTACAGAAGACAAAATGTGTGTGGTTTAAAAAAATACAAAGAAAATTTGGTTATTCTGTCTGAGTCTAAATGGTCATGGGAAAACAGCAATATTACATGGTTTAGAGAAAAACAATTGACACAAACCGAGATCAGATTCAGTATTAATTTTAGAGATTACAAATCTATACAGGTCTACTGAGAGTACAAAATCTATGTCAGTTTTTTTCTTTGTTGATTCTTTGTGAAAATTGCAGTCTGTATAGCTAGGGTTTTGTGCATTTAGTAGTATCTTTTACTAAGAAGCAGTGGAAATTTCCTTAGCACATTAAAAAAAAAAAAAAAAGAGTGTTCTTTTTAAAA
The DNA here is from genome assembly GCF_000690535.1 of Cariama cristata. Classification (NCBI taxonomy): domain Eukaryota; kingdom Metazoa; phylum Chordata; class Aves; order Cariamiformes; family Cariamidae; genus Cariama; species Cariama cristata. The sequence goes on from NW_009623602.1 coordinate 33,355, forward strand.
AACCTACTATGAAAACAAACTATTCACAAGTGCTGTCTCGCTAAAGCTAACAAGTTCCAACAACTGTTAATTTTGTCTGATTCCCTTGGTGGAGGGTTTATATTGGAAGCACACTCCCAGTCATGCTGTAATCCATCTCAAAGGTGGCATGATATCAACATTCCCGCAGCCAGGGCCAAGTATGTGGGTACAAGGCTAAAAGAAGGGCATCAACAAAAGAAAAAAATCTTGTTTTCTGCAGTTCAAAGACACATCCCATCAGAGCAGAAGGAGCTTATTTTGATTTTATATTTTGGTAAGAAAAACTGACATGAGTTTGTTTGTGTCTATTTGAGTTCTGCCAGATGGAAAGGTTTGCTCATCAGAGGCAGCTGTTTTAGCAAATTACCTCACTGCGGTATAATGACTGAGTTATAACAGGCTATTGAAGAAAATCCTTTCGTTTCCCAGTGAGATCATGATAACTAGAAACAATCTCAATAAGATTTTTGATTTACTTTGGAAAGGATTCAGTTGGAAAGACTGGTGACAGGATGATGTATTTCTTTTGTTCGTACTAGTTTTTTATATGTATCAAGCATTTGGTTTTGCTTTGAATGAATGTATTTATTAATTTCTCTGGGGCGATGTATTTCATTCTTTAAAAATACAACTGCAATTACATTGGGAAGGAAGCTACTCTCTACACAATATGCCTTACTGAAAAACCTGTTCCAAAAACTCACAATGAATTCATTCTTTGCCTTTTACACACCTACTCTGTGCATTATGTGATTAAAATGATCACAAGAGAAAATATAAAGCAACACAGATAGCAAAAGCTGCATACAGTCTGCATCCAGAAGGGTTATTTGAAGAGAAAAATCTTTTTGGGGAGTTTGAGTGAAGTTGGCTTGGCTATTTTGAAGAGCTGAAGCAAAAAACTACATTCTCTCCACTTTAATTCCGTTGCTGTAACTTTTTTCTAGAAACATAATTAGCACACTGGAGAGTAAAGTACCACAGAAACTTGACATTTGGCAGGAATTTGGTCCCCTGGTCACAGAGGTGCCTTTGGACATCCAGTAAAAAATGGCTGTGACGAGCTCTGGCAGAAGCCGTGCTTTCTGCGGCCACTGCAACTGCAGCTGTCCAGCACTTGCATTCATAGAGGTAACGTCAGTTTTGTCAGTGTTTTTTCCCCCAGCTCCATTTTGAGATATTTGTTACAGGCTGTATTCACAAAATGAGACCTGAACTGCATATACAAAGGACTTTCCTCTTGATAGGCATAACTCTCCCTCTAAGCAAAGGTGTGTGTAGCAAGCCTTGCCCATGAAATCCCTAGCAGCAATACTCTTCCCAGAGCCTGCCCCCACACCCAAAAACTAAAGAGCTAAATCCTTGTGGCTTCCTCTCTGATCAAGCTGTTTCATTGAGTCATCTTTCCTTCGACTGTTAGAGCAGAAGATGAACTTTCACTCCTGCTTCTAAGTCTTTTAGGACACAGCTACAGAGATTGTCCAGACACTGATCCTTTATGAGCCCCTGGCATCTCAAAGGGCAACTTCCCTGTGGCAGCCACTTGCAAGGCACTTGGTAAAAAACCTTGCAATTAGCTTAAGAAAATCTGTTCCCCATATATGGATTCTACAGGTTAAAGTGATCAGCAATAGCCTACACATCAGCACTAGAAACTTGACTGTAATACAGCTTGATGTGGTTTATGACATCTGGCCACAGGAAGGGCATTCCTTACACACCAGGGCATTATTTTAGACCCTTCTGGAGGGGATATAATAGTTCAGCTCAGTTAGCCAGTTCTATGGTTGCACAGTTCACTAGTCTTGGACAGCCTCTGGGAGGTAGCAGCCACAGCAGCAAATTTAGTCTAGATAGAGCTCTTACTTTTATGACTGCAAGTGTGTACTTTGAATGGACAACTTCACTGAGCTGCTCACAGTGAAGCCTGCATTGTTTTTTCAAAAGCAGTGATCAACACAGAACCCACCAGCATTTTAAAATGCACCTTCCACCATACATGGTTGTCTTTCATTTAATGTGTTACTGGTTGTCCATTTTGTAACGGTATTGTGAAGCTCTTTACAGTTTCCTTCACCAGTGAATCACTTCAACACTTGTGCCGTCTGCTGTGCATACTTCCACCATAATATTTATCATCTCTACCAGCTTATTAATAAAAAACTTAAGTGCCATCAACACTTTTTGCCAGTTGGGAATGAGTCATTTATTCTCGTTCTTACCCTCCTGTTTCAGAACTCACATCACAAGAGGGCATAGTCTGAAACTATGGCAGGGGAAGTTCAGGCTAGAAATGAGGAGGCATTTCTTCACAGAAGGGGTGGTTAGGCATTGGAATGGGCTGCCCAGGGAGGTGGTGGAGTCACCATCCCTGGAAGTGTTTAAGAAAAGACTGGACGTGGCACTTAGTGCCGCGGTCTAGCTGACATGGTGGTGTTAGGACAAGGGTTGGACTCGATGATCTCAGAGGGCTTTTCCAACCAAATCGATTCTGTGATTCTGTGTGACCATATGCTGAATAAGGTACACTCAATTAGCACTATGTGGAAATATATAGTATTTGTGGCTCATGCCTGTATATGGATAATCAACTGTAAAGTCTGTATTTCGCTTACATCATTCACATATTCTGAAACCTGAGGAGCTTTATAAAAATTTTGTGTATTTGTCAATAGCAAAGATCATAATCATATATAACAGGGGAATTCTACTTCAGGAATATATTATTCAATTCCTAAAGCGTAGAAAACCTTCACGATTATCCTATCTCTAGTCCACCTGGGAAACCAGCTCAGTTTAATAGCTTGTTTTTCCCTAACCATACTTTAGGGATTTATTAACCTGCAGTGTTTCCTTCTTTATATCCTCAGACATATAATTTGGGGAGGGGTCTTTAGATAGCAGTGTCACTTGGGAAATCTGTTGGAAACTTACGCTCCTCATAAACCTTGCTTTTTACTGGCTGCTGGGAGAGGAAATGGGTGTGTGAGCGGGTAGGATCGACAGGTTACAGGCAGAAAAAAGGGCTACTGGCAGGGGAAACCACACCGGGAAGAGCTCAGATGAAACTCCTGGGAGCAAACACTGGAGTGTGGGACTGGCGGGAGCTGACTGAGGTGCAGCATCCAGCCCCTTGCAAAGGCAGGGAGTTGTGCGACCAGCTAGTCATCAAAAGAGTCCACAGAGCCCCTGCCTCACACCTCCCGCACGCTCTGCCAGCCATGAAAAACTTTCTGATACCCCACAGCAAAATTAAACCTTCAGTATAAAACCAAAGCCGCAGAAGCTATAAAGTGTCACTGGAAATGAAGCAGAAAAGAATAAGGACACTTTTAATGTACTAAATCCATGAAGTAGCAGGAAATGTGGAAATTACCAGATGACTTTAAAAGACAGATTATGCCACAGAGGAAGACAAAATAACTGCAATAGGTGTGCCAGTATGACCTTGGGAAAAATTTTTCCTGAAGACATATTTGGCAAACTATAAGCACACGTGCAAGTAATACCAATAAATACTCCTAGGAGAAGGAGGAAACTTTGCTCTTGACACTCTGCATTCAAATTTGGTAGCTTTCTTTACCATAGTGCCTAGGATCAACAAATGTTTCATGAAAGGGTGAAAGAAAGTCCTTGCACTCATTTGAAATGTTTGTGCATGCATAGTACTTACTGGGAAAGTCCCATTCAGTCCTGGGATAAGGTTTGACCAATGCTGGGTGAGTTTCCAAGGTCATCCAGAAAACCATGATGATTGTGAAATGAACTGTACTTTTTCAAGGTCTTATGGTCCTTGGCCACTGTTCACAGGGGTGGCAAATCATACTTTTCTCATTAAAAAATCCACGTTCTGCCCTATGACATGTGGAGTGCTGATTTCTCAGAGGGAAATTTAGTAGAATTTGTTTAACATAGGCAAAACAAAGCATCTATTTTCTTTTCATTCAAAAAAGTGCCTAAACTATATTCCACAGAAGTAAAAGAAGCTCTATCCAAGACAAACAAAGGTTTTCAGACTAAACAGTGACAATTAATTTTAAATTGCTTATTAATGTTTATCAGTGAGAAGTGATAGGTGGGTTTAGAAGTAGAGAATGTTCTTACCACAGAGTTTATTTGTTACAGGATAGGGAATAAAGGTGTATTAAACTGTGCAAACACAGTGTTCCACGAAAAGACACCCACTGTCTTCCAAGGGATTTTAGACACAGTATTCCACAGCACTGAATGACAGACAAAATGGAAACAGCTGGATGAGACAAAGAACTTTCAAATATGCAAGGTTTTCATTTTATTAACCAGAGCACATGTAACTAATCTTGGAATCCAGATAACTATTCTTTTCACAGCAATTAGCCTTGCTTCATTAATATGCTGCTCAACATTTGCTTGGGACTTTCTTTTGATTTTTTTTTCCCTCATGAGTGAAATGTATTTTGAATTTTTTAAAAAGATAATTAGAATACATTGCAGGCATTAAATCTGGGAACAACTACAGTCAGGCACTCCAGAAGGCAGGAGACTGACATTTGACCTTGTAGCATTAGAGAAGTCATAGACATTTGGACCAAGACCCAAGAGCCACATTTCCCCTTCCTGTATATTACCAAAAATAGATAAATTTGGCGCTGAGCAAGCAAGAAAACCTTAGCCAGGATGCTCATTAAACTTACACCTTTCTGTGGCTCTTTAATCTTGCAGAAAAATGTAAGGAGACAGTAGCATAAATGAGAATCAGGCATGATTCCGCAGCATCATAATGTATAATTTGGAGAATTCCTTATTATTTTATTATGTTACCAGAGATTATGTCGTTCCATCCCTATTAGAAATTTATTAAACAGACATTCTCATGAATCCTGCTATCAGCTAAGAATCTGAAAAAATGTGATTTTCTAGATGAAATTCAGTAGTTATCATTCTGTCTTGACATTGATCCTCCTTGGAATCTGTTAATGGCTCTTGGTATGACAGAAGACATGAAGGCGATTGCATTTCATATCGGCCAGTTGAAAAGTTCATAGTGAATGTCCAACTGTGGTGCAAAAGCATGAATGAATCCACAGCACCTAAAGCCAGAGGGCCAGTTCAGACCTCATCTGCCATGGTCACTAACTTTTAACAAGTCAAATGACATCATTTAAATCAAAGCTTTTCAGTCCAAAGCAGACAAAATGGGAGAAATTGAGGTACCACTCCCAACTGAAAGTCCTTTGGCAGTAAGGAGCAGCGTCAGAGAGGCAGCTACAATACCAATTGCAATGTGTCCCTTCACACTACAAAAGATACCTGTGTCCAAAGTCTTTTTGAAATAGAAGACATTTTTATCCTTACCTGAGTTTCGAGTGACCTTTGGTTTGGCTCTGCACACATGACCCAAACACACCAGGGTCTTAAGGGGTCCCTCCCTCTGCCACCCCAGAGAGGTGGTCAGCTCGGTTTCATTTTTATCAAGGAGCGATTTCAGAGGAAGGAGGAGGAAAGGAGAAAACAATAAAACTATAAGAACGCCAGATCAAGACATCCTTCACCCTAAAACTCCTTCTGTTTCACTTTGTCAGGCACTAGTTAGATCCATTCCCTCTGTTTTCTATTCAGTAATAAATAGTCTTTATTGGTAAATTCCAGAAGCCTGTAATTCTATTACCATTATTCCTGAAAATTCAGAGAAAATAGCTGCTTAACGCCAGGCTTGCTTCAGAAGCAAATGGACAGAACTGTGGGCTCTGACTATCTCTACTGGATTCAGCTGAGGCATTTTCTGCTGCTATGGCTTGTGCTATCATGTGGGCTTTGAACTGGGGCAGCTGAGGAACCAGTGCATATTCACATCTGCCATGCCCACTTCAGGGCAGTAACCTTTGGCAGCGGCACAAAGGGACAGCTGAGAGCGATAACCTTGTAAGTATCCCCATTACAGCTTGCCAGAGACCATAAGTCAGAGTCCTCAACACGAACATGTTATCTGTAAGATGATGGAAGATTTGTGATGCATTTTATTCATGTCTCAAAATAATGTCTCGTCCTGCTCCAGTCTGTGTGCCTCCTTGCTCCCACAGGCACATCGTTCCTTGTCATTTCTTTCCTTCATACTGCCACTGCAACTAATTCACCTGCAGCAAAACCCTGCTCGTTGTTGCCGATTCCGCTGATCAGCACAATGCAGTCTCAGGGTTATTTTCCTTTTACTGAAGTGTAGTTAACTGGATAAGCCCTCTGCCAGCAGCATTGCAATTGACAGCCATTTCTCAGAGGCAGTCCCACTCCCTCGGCATGCTGAACCATTACACAAGCTAAACTCATCATATGCAAGGGCCAGGCCAAAAACGGTGCCCCAGGCTTCTTGAAGCACAAGCCAATGTGTTAAGCAGCTAAGCACTCAGCCTGCCTTCCCTATGCTGTAGCTACAGCAACGCCGTGACCATCTCGTGGGGTTTGCTGTAAATGAACTGCTACTTCTTAACTGAAATGCCTTCGTACAGTATAATAATGAATCCATAACAATAGCTTTGTACAGTATATTACTATTCTAATCAGGTATTTTATTAGTAGCAGTATACTTCTTAAAGTTAGCATTTCATTTACCTCCCTTGCCTTGTAGAAATCCTGCTGCTGTGACAACGGATAGCTATAAAGTTAATGGTCTTTCTTAAACTCCCCCTTTTGAGAGAGAGAGAAAGAGAGGGAGAGAAATCATAGTCATTTCCAACCATTTGTGTTAAAATACAAAGAAAACAAGAATCATTCAAAATCATTGTGCCGGGCAGCCTGTATTAATATTTATGTTGGCATTAATATTGATAAGAATGCACCTTATGCTTTGCTGTCTACCCCCAGCATCCTTAAGCTCCCTGTTATTCAAGCTAGTAGCCATTAGCTCGCATCTTCCTCTGTACACAAAGCTTCAAAAAGCCTTGGCAGGGCTCCAGCTCACTTACGCTTAAATGGACACTCAAGCTTCAGCGGACACACAGCTAAATAGAGGCCAATAATTCAATACAGTATGACTGTACAGGAGCTGCTAGTAAATCCATCAAGCAGTAAATATCATCTGAAGCCAATGCAAGCTTTTATCTTTCCAATTTTGTGTATGTCTGTGTGAAGCCCAGGCATTCAGCGAATCATGTAATTTATTCTGCAGTGCAGAGCCTGGGCTGTCTCAGACATTGTATTGACTTTTTTTCCATCTGTCAGGGGCAGTCATTGCTCCTCTTTTGTGCAAATGCATCACATTGCACTTATTTATTTATTTAATCCCACTCTCTAGCGCAATTGGGCAAGGACACATTTTCGCACTAAGAAAAGCATCTGAATATCATTACAACAGCATGTTAAACATTTGTCCTAACCAGTTCGGTAAATCAGCAAATGCACTTCCAGCAAATGCTTGTAATGGCTCAGAAAGGACTCCCTACTGCAATGTTTTATTAAGCCTCAAATATGCCCTGTTATTTTCTTTTGCTCTTTAGGTCAACAGAGATGCCAGTATAATGTAAATAATACCAACCAGCTGGGCTTCTTGACTTGTCGTCTGTGTTTGGGTGGATATTCAGACAGTAGATGATACAGACATAAAAATAGATGGCATGGATCAGGCTAGCGTTCTCTCCCAGAGCTGGAGGGGACAAAATTGCCCTTACAGGGAGAGAAGATGTCATGCACACCCCGTGAGAGCAGCTGGGCTGGCCACAGCCTTCCTCCCAGGGGCGGGCAGGTGGCATTGCTACCAACTTCGTTCTCAGGTCTTCCCCACAGGCTGGCAGAGGTGACAGGAGAAAAGCATGAAGTCAGTGCACTTGCTAGCAGTCAAGGAATGTCCTACCAGGGAGATACAAAGCCAAAAGTCCTTGGCCAGGAGGTACAAGGTCAAAATGACACTCTGTGGAAAGCTTGCGTCCTCATGGCATATTTTAGTAGCTGGACCAATGGACATGTCTCTGTCACATTAAGGAAATGAGCCAGGGTCAAAGCCTACCTACCTCAATTCCTTGACATAAAAAGAGGTTTTCTTTTGAAGGGGGAGAGGTAAGACTTCACTAGCTGTCTACTTTAAAATATAGGTCCTTTTTTGAAAAAACTTACACCTTATATATATGTATTCTCAAATTGTCTGTTCTCAACAACATTCGGTCCATATCATGTCCGTATACAAAGTCTGCTTCAGAAATCCTCCTGGGATATATATGCAAGGAACGTGCAACTATGGGGTGTCACCTGACTCAGAGCCCAGACCCTTGTATTTCTACTGTTTTTGGAGCTTGTGACTGATTTTAAGTTCACGCTCATGGGATTTAGGACAGTCACAGACACACTGTGGGCAAAGTTCCCTTTCAACTTTAGCCAGCAGTAATCAAATGCAAGACCAAACTTGGATGTGCTGGTTATCCTAATACATCTTTGCAACAAGAGATTGCAAGAGCAAGCCAGGTATGCTGGCTATTGCAGTCCCACATGGCAAGCCCTTATGGCACTCCATGGGGTCAGGTGCAGGAACGTAGAGAGCTGATGACTACTGTGGCATTCATCCTGCATGATGCAATAGCAAACACTGCAATCACTCTGGCCAGAAAGTTGCCTTCTTTTCACTTTTTCTTTAGCCCAGGAAAGCTATCATGGTCCAGCCGGTGCCCCCCCTGAGCCCCATCACTCAGGGAGTGATTAGAGATTTTGTTCTACACCTCTGTAGTGGCTGTGGGAGATGTGCCCTATCATATCGGGCATTTTCTTGGCAACAACAATTTTTTAGCCATGCAGGAATCTTCAGATTCGTGCTCCAATCTGCCACCCACCCGAGGGAAACATCCATAATCAGATATGCAGTGGCTGCTAACGGGTTATAAACCAGGACATGGTGGGCCACTAGGGCTGATTTATGGACAGTAACATACAGCTGGTGTGTGGCTCTTCAGATATTTCAACATGCTTTTTCCTTGGGCAAAGCCAGCCTCCTTTTCTAAGCCACAGGCAGGGAGACTGGTGGCTAGACGGAAACAGAAGCTCTAGAGACTCCTGAAAAATGTATTGATAAAGCAACAGAAATGACAGACAACTTAAACCCATGAAACATATTTATTCCTTCAGGAACACTGAAAAATAGGACCAGTTTCATCATGCTTTGATGATACAATAAGGAAACTGAAAGCCAGCAGGTAGATTATTGACCAGCATAGAAAAATGAAAACAGTAAGATAGCATCCAACTTGATCTTCTAAAAATCATGAAATACTTGCACAGGTCATGAGCCAATAAGCTCTCTCACAGAAAAGTGAATCAATAATGTAAATTTCAATAGATATAGTCAATAGGCATTAGCCCAAATGGCAGGTCTTTTCTTGTCCTTGAACAGTTCAGATAAAACTGAAAAACACCCATCCAGACTGTCTGGTGGGACAGGGCTTAAGTTTAAGCCATTCCCCACCTTCATTTGATTTTCAGTGCCAGATAAACCAGTTGGCTTATGTCACTCCAGACAGCCAAAATGCAAGACTCTCTGGACCACCAGGAGGTTTAGATGCAGTGAAAGCTTGGGCCCAAAATAGTAACATAACACAGATGTAGTTGTTTTAATCAAATCATATCATATAATTGCCCTCACAAAGTGTAACTCCAGCACATTTTGAACCTCACTGGCATGTCAGTTATAAACCATAGAAATTCTGTATTTGCATATGAAAGGGCACAGTAAGGAAGGATAAATTAACGGTAATAGTACTGTTATTCTGTATGCATGATACCCATAAAACAATTCTGCTTGAATTTTAGGTAATGTGGGTTTGTAAATCTTATTTTCTTCTTGTTTCTGCAGCAAAGCAGATAAATTACACAATGGAATTAAACCTGCCTCAGAAGAATCAAAACTATGCTATCTGTGATCCAGGTCCTTGCAGGTGTTGAATAATACCAACTGTACTGAAATCAACAACAGTTGAGTATTCTCCAGTTTCCTGGATCAGAGCCTTAATATATAGCCCTAAATGTCAGGGAAACATAAATTCTACTTTAAAACATCAGCAGAGAGGCATCTGAGGCTCTTCACTGTCTGCACTCCTCCACCTCACCCTCCTCTCTTCCCACACACATATGCAGACACACGTGCACACGCACATGCAGAGAGGGAATAGCACCCAAACACCCTTTCAGTGCACCCTTATTAACCTCCAGTTAGAAAGCACTGCCTGGAACACATTACTTACAGTATCCTGAAAAGCAGCATGCTGCTTTTCTAAAGAAACAAATTAAAAGGCAACTCACTGAGCAATTCTCCAACACCTGAGAGCAATTAATGTAAGCAGAAACAGGAAACATCATCAATTATTTAAAACAAAATGAATATGTAGCACTGATGTTCTTCAGCACTCATCAATTCTATACCTCCACCTGAATAAACTCAGGGGAGACAAAACAACAAGACAGACATACACCACAGGCTATAAAATGCAGTGACCACAGAAAGAGAGCTCTCTGTCTCCACGGCTGTCCTCAGCATTTCTAGTTCTGCAGGTGAGACTCAGCCTGTCAATCCCTCATTTTTCATACACGCACCCTTGCCTCCTATATTTTGAAATCCTGTATTCCTTTCTGTGCATTTCAGACTTTTCTTGTCAAACGAAGCAGGCCAGACTTTTCAGGCTGCAAAAGAGTGATCAAAGAACACTAGACATTTTCCGTGAGTTGTCACTCTCTGATTTTAATGAACAGAAGAAAGAGGTATCTGTAAGTCATGCTGATTTGGAGAATACAGAGAAAGGGTTTATAAGGCTCCAGAGCAGCTGTTTTTCAGAGCTCTGCACGTTTTTTAAATGCAGAACTGAGGGTCTTGAGGAAATGTTATAGTCTAGATTGTCACAGACTTGGGCCTGGACAGACAGGATTTCAAGGGACCATGGAATTTATTAGCTAATGCAATTGCTGAATGTAACGTACGGCAGAAGGAGAAGGGTGTTTGGTACACTAATGGCTAAAGATTTTCAGAGCAAAGCCTATTAGACACAAAGGACACTAAGTCCTTTGTGACTGTTCAAGCTAAACAAGGCTTGAAGTGCTGGTATCTGTTGTTCCCTCAACCCCTATTAGCAGTTTCAAGGAAACTCACATGAGGGCTTCATGCAGAATAACACAAGCTTGCACGAGATCATCTGCTTAAAATCCTCCTACAGATATTGAGAATCTTGACTAATTATCTCAGATGAAGTACACTAAGCATTACCATGGAGGCAACCTAGATTACTAATCCTCAGGACCAGATTTATGTTATTATTACTGTTGGAGTGCTATTAAGGACATTTCAAGCCTTCCATCATGAACATTTTTTTCTCTGTTTTGGAAGAATAGACCTGTAAAAAGTGGCAGGGAGCCAAAGAATGGCATACAGGATGTCAGCATGGAAGCTATTAAAAGAAGGAGTGGTGTGTTAACAGCTGAGTTTTAAAAGAGAAATAAATAAATTATGCCAAGTATTGTTGGCGATTTTACTTCTATATATTTACTATAGCTATATAACTCCTAATGACTTCATTAATAAGAGGTTTTGAATGCAATATATTTTCAGTGTCACCTAATTACCTTTTGGAGAGGAGGAGGAAATCTGAATGGTTTCTCTTTGAAGAAACTCAGTATTTCTTGCAGGTGCCACATTCAGCACTGGCAAAGTAAAACACGTTTTCATGCGGTCCAGGGGAGAGCCTTGCCAGGATCCTGCAGCCAGTGCAGAACAATGGCCTCACAGAGGCAGCCCAGGCACCACGGGAGCTGGGGAGGGGAAGGACCAGCAAGGGTTGGAGGGAGACGTGGAGAACATCTCTCCGGGAGATACAGAGCGATGTTGGAGGCTGGGCTAGTTTGGCCTTTCCTTGTTGAATCATCCTCTTCCAGCAGCTGGGGAATTGTATCCTGCAGCCCTGCACCTGGCTTTATGGTGTAGTACACTTTAGGGACTTATTTGGGCCAGTGAGCCCAGGTGCAGTGCCATGCCAGGAGATGTACTCCTCCTGCCAGGACTAAGCTCCTATGCTGGCTGTTCTGTACAGGAGAACAAGCTTCAGGAACTGTGAGCTGTAATGAAGTTCAGTGGGTTAGGCACAGCTGGAATTGCACAGAGATAAAGAGAACTTTATAAAGGAGATATTTAGGAGTTGTGTCCAAAAAATTAGGCCTCTTACAGTGATAGGTATGTCTAACAAAATTCCTAAGTGTCCTAAACATCTTTTTATAAATAACTTTAAAAGACTTGACCCAATTCAGACAGCCTTTGGCAAAGATGGAGATCAAAGCCAGCCTTTTTTTTGCAGCTTCCAACGTAGCCCTCTAATCACTGAAACTCCTTTCCCAGTGTACAGCCCATCCCTGGGACTCACTGCCATGACATATTGCTGGAGCAAAGACTTCAGCAG